>NC_056735.1:282619069-282726569 GCF_019279795.1 Protopterus annectens | reverse complement strand
GAGTATAGTGCTTGTGCATACATGGACAAACAACTGAAAGGGTGATTGTGGAAATTATTGTTGAATGTGTCAATGAAGTGCCTAGCATACATGTGTAAACAACTGACGTGATTGCTGGTGAAATGATTCCTGTATGTGTCACCAAAGTGCGTATGGAAGTGGTCAGACTGCTGAACTGAATGGTGGGGAAAATTTACTTAGTGGCATTGTATTGCTGGATAAGGAGCAAGTCAGGGTCAGCTATCTGTCTGATACCCGGGTCCACCGCATCACACAGGCACTCACGTCTCTCAAAAACAGGCACTGTTATAACTCTTTCAGAGTCCATGTTAGTGTCAATGACTTGACAAGTACCTGTCTAGATTATATGATGAGAGACACAACTGAGGTCACAGGCTCCATGTGTCAGGCAGATGCATGTCCCAAGCCATAAGCAGTATTTTACCTTCAAGTAGGATAATGCCTTAGTACAAACCAAAAATGATGGACTTCAATACTTGGCTTAGTTTCTGGTGTCATTATAAGGAGATACAGTATCTGTCAGCCTGGGTTCACATGACTGACCATCCTCGATGGTTTGCCAGAGATCGTCTTCATCTGTCACCCATGAGATTCCCTCTAATTGCCGAGGCTATTGCTAACCCTGTAGTGCCTTTTTACGCAGTGTCTCAAGGACATAATTCCTGATGTAAAAAATCCATGTAAAACAACCTCAAGGTTATGCTGCTAAATGCTAGGAGTCTTAACATGAAACTGCATCACTGGACATTTGTGCAGTCAGAGAGACCATGTTCGCACCTGTGGAGACACCACCAGCCATACCGGGCTACAACTCCTTCTACACATTCTGAACACAAAGTGAAGGCATGAAAACTGCAGGAGGTAGTGTTGCATGATTCATTACAGATAAATACATCTCCAGATTGGTGCAATAGTAGAATTACCTCAACACAGTTCAGGTGCAATTTTGTAGGACACCTAATCAAGTAAATGGCAGATACAGGACTGCCTTCATTAATCTGGACACCCACTCTGTCTATTGGGATGTACTGAGTACATCAAGATACATCCAAACAGGCTGTTGGGCAACATTAACTAGACATCCATTGACTGTTTCAATTACTTGTGGTATAATTCACTTGCCCAAAAGGCACTCGCTTGAAGCACTCCTCAAAATGGAGAACATCAACATTTGTGCTGTAATGGAGACCTGGTTTAAAGTGGCATAAAGCAACCCTGTGCTACCAGGCTATAACTCATTCCACAACTTTCGGCCCCGAAACATGGACTAAAGCAGCATAGGTGGTAGTGTCTCCATATTCATAAAGGATATGCACACCTCCAGACTAGTAGCCCAGCATAATGCATAGGAGATACTTCCGGTACAACTAACATTGGGTAAGATGGTGATCCAGACATTGCCTGCTATAGGTCCCCAACCATGTCCCTAGACTCTCACTCCACGTTCCTAAGCAGTCTGGAATCTATCAAGGTCCAACCCAACACTCATACTAGGAGACTTCAACTACCCCTCCATCAACTGGGAAAACTACTCAAGCACCAATATACTGGCCCAACACTTCCTGGAATTAGTTAACTGCAATGCCCTGGACCCTACTGGAGGAAGCAACATCCCTGACTTAGTTATTACTAAATTGGGCAACTGTTGCTCTACACCAGTAGTCAATGCCTCCCTGGTCAGATCTGACCATAAACTAATCACCATGGAAATCCACATCTCTCACACACACACACACACACACACACACACACACACACACACACACACACACACACACACACACACACACACACACACACACACACACACACACACACACACACACACACACACCAAAAAGATAAACAACTTGAAAAACTTCTCTAAAGTTCAATTTGGGCTTCTAAAACAGAGGTGGTTAACTTCATGTCACCCATGTCAATGGAAAACAGCTGCAAGACTGCAGAATCCTACACCCCTGCACTGTACGAACATGTACATAAATCCATGGAACTAGCCATACCCAACAGAACCAAGAAGATCTCCTCCAAAAAAAGGCAGTTAATCTAGTGGTCCCCTGACATTAATAAACTGTACAACAGAAGGAAGAAACTGTTGCAGAAAAAGGTGAAGTTCCAAGACTGGAAAAACTCCCTTATTAGCCTCGACAAAAAGTCGAGATCCCTCATCAAATCCTCTAAAGCCAGCTATGCAGGCAGAACTGCGTCAGACACTGAAAATAATCACAAAACCTTCTACAGTTATATCAAGAACCACCACATCAATACCCAGATTTGCTTTGAGTTACTGCATAATGGTACCTCCTATACTGACCCAACAGATATTGCCAACAGATTAAGTGCCAACTATACCCCCCCAAATGACAAATCACAATACTGTAAGAATGCCAGGCACCCATCATTACTGCAGCACAGGTTAAAGCTGCATTGTCCAAGGCCAAGAATACTGCTTCAATGGGACCCAATACCATCCCTGGCTGTGTTCTACATGTGTGCCCAGTTCAGTCACAGCCTCACCTCAGGCTTTGTCACTACCGAATGGTGCACTGCTACAGTCATCCCTGTCCATAAAGGGGGAGCAACTACAGACCCTGGGAATTATTACCCCATTAGCTTGATGAGTCTGAGACCCCACACAGTTGGGCTTTGTGAAAGGGAGATCATGCCTGCTCAACCTGGTTGACTTATTTGAGTTAGTCCACAGGGCTGTGGATGAAGGTAAGGCATTGCATACAACCTACTTCAATTTGGCCAAGGACTTTGATACTATTCCTCACTCAGGAATTATTGATAAAGTCACCAGACCAAGCACAACACCTATATCAGTAGTTGGTTTGCAAAATGGCTCACAGATGGAACACACAGTGTGAAAGTAGTAGACTCAAAAATCAGACTGCCGACCAGTCACAAGTGTAGTCCCACAGGGATCGGTTCTGGGTCCTCTCCTGTTCGGCATCTACTTCTCCGAAGTCCAGGCCAACACAAAGGGACTTTGACCAAGTTCGCACATGACTGCAAGCTGGGAGCCATTACTAACTCCCCAAGTGATGCAGACAGCCTACAGAAAGGCCTCACTGAGACCCAATGACTGGTGTTGAAACCATGGCCTTAAGCTTAATGCCGAAAAATGTGTCGTCATCCCCTTTGGTTAAAACTCTGTTCCCACTAATTACAACACTGATGGGAGCCCACTGAACCCTGAAGGCATCATAAGAGATCTGGGGTTGCAGGTTGACAGCAGCCTCTCCTTTGACCACCACATTGACACTGTGGTCAGAAAGTCCTTCTATGTGGCATATCTCATTACCAAGGGTTTTGCATCCAGGAATGAAGAGGTCATCATCTCTCTCTACTCTTCCCTCATTAGACCAACCATTGAGTATAATGCCCCATTTGGCATGTACCTCACTAGACACCTGTAACAGCTGGAAAGGCCAAAGAAGTAACTCACGAAGAGGATCCTAGGCATTAATCACATGTCCTACACGGACAGAATCAAAACACTCCGGCTATTGTCTGTCTCATATCACCTAGAGGCAATCTTTGCCTGACTTACAAAGCCATGTCTGGCCCAGCTCTGTTAGAAATGCTACATCTAAAAAAATCCCAATCCCTCCACACCATATGCAAAGTACAAGATAAAAGTAAAGGTTCTGTGGCTGACCAGCTTTACTTATGACTGCAAACTGCATGTGGTCCATTAATCTCCAAATAATGTCAACATCCTACATGACTGTTTAACACAAACAAATGACTGGCGCCAAAGTCATGTTCTTAAACTCAATGCAAAAAAAATGTATTATCCATTTCTCTTTGTATTATGTTCATGCCAACTACCACAACAATAACACCCTAAGTATGCACTCACAGCAACCTTACCTTTGATCACCTTGTGGCCACCGTGGTAAAAAGGGCATTCTATATTGCTCATCTCACAAGTAAGGGCATTGCATCCATAAAAAACAAGTTATATCTGCAAAGTACTCTTCCCTAATCAGGTCAATAACGGAGTACAATGCCCCTTTTTGTATGTACCAGAATAAGCACCTGCATGAATTCATGAGACTACAAAGGTTCCTCAAAAGGAAAAGTCAAGCTTTTCAGCATGTGTCCGCTGTGGAGTCTCTGAACTCACTGTCAGTTTAGACTTTCTCGGATATGCAGCAAATCTATCAAGGCTGCAACTGACAGCCCTGGATGCCACACACAGGTCACCAATGAGCAGTCTGGATGAGACTGAGTAGAGGGACAGGACCGTCAGCCTACCTGTACAAGATAGGTGTTTGAGTCACTGGATCTTCCTTGTCATGAACCTCTGGGGTCTCTCATGCATGTGCTTTGCAAGGTACATGTCAGACAGGGTATTGTACTTGACAATGGGTGTGAGAAGGAAGTAGTACAGGGATGTTATGACTTTTTACAGAAGGGCCAGATTTTTGTGTCATATTTCTGGTCTGTTTCTCATAAATTTGTGTTTTCTGTTGGCAAATTGTTGATGATTCCTTAAAGTCAAAGACCAAAAATAAGGTCAGAAATTTAAGTTTCATATCTGATACCCTTTAAAAAATTCAAGGTAATCCAAAAAGTACAGTTTTGTACCTACCATAAATGTAGATGTTCGAGGATTCCATTGCTGCAGTCCTGACTATTGGGTATAGTCCGCGTCCCAGTCGGCCCGAATACCAGAGTATAAGGCTGACGTCGGTCAGGGCGCATTAGACTGACGTCAGTACGTCAGGGTACTAATGCGCATGACCGACGTCATATCCTCAGTCTTTTCTTGCCCCAGATGTCAGAAGACCCAAAAAGACAAGTCCCAAAACAACCTGCACCAAAAACATGCACAATATATACAACAATATATACAAAAATGTAAGCATGTCAACTCACCTACACAACCACCCCTAAATACAGAGGGGAAGGAGGGAGGGTAAATTGGACTGCAGCAATGGAATCCTCGAACATCTACATTTATGGTAGGTACAAAACTGTACTATGTTCTTCGTCTTCCATTGCTGCAGTCCTGACTATTGGGTAGAATCCCAAAGCAGAGGTAAGGGAGGCTGGCAAATTATAAAGTAGTAGTAGGAGCTGACAACATGCCTTGTAAAACAGCTGTGGCAAAACCAGCCCTAGTCTTAGAGTAGATAGGAAGGTGATAATGCCTAGAGAAAGTATGCACTGAACTCCAAGTAGCTGCTTCCAGAATATCCTTAGTTGCCACCCCCCTTAGAAATGCTGTTGAAGTGGCAGTAGCCCTAGTGGAATGAGGCCTGATCCAAGCTGGAATCTCCTTACCATGATGGGAATAACAAAATGCAATGCAAAAGCCAATCCACCTAGAAATAGTTTGTTTTGACACAGGCTTGCCCTGTGAACTCAAAACAAAGAAACAAGTAACTGCTGAGACTGCCTAAAATTCTTAGTCCTGCTCAAATAATAACGCAATTGCCTGTGTACATCTAAAGTGTGCAAAATCTTTTCCCCTTTATTTTGAGGATCTGCAAAAAACGTAGGCAAATGAATAGTTTGGTTTAAAGCCACACTAGAAACCACCTTAGGCATAAAGGAAGGATTAGTACGTAATGATACCCTGTCCTTATGGAAAATCAAAAGGGCTCTACTGCCATAAGGGCCTGCAACTCAGACACCCTTCTTGCAGAAGTAATAGCCAACAGAAAAGCAGTCTTCCATGACAAATATTTCAATTCAGCAGTAGCTGCAGGCTCAAAAGGTTGTAGAGTAAGTTTTTCCAACACAAAATTGAGATCCCAAGCAGGAGTAGGAGCTCTACGTGGGGCCTTATATTCTTTGCCCCTCTAAGAAACTGCTTGAACAAAGGATGCGAAAACAAAGGTGGGTCACAATCATAGTGAGCTGAAATTGCTGCAGCATGAATCTTTATGGAAGAGAAGGACAAACCTTTGTCCAATAATTCAGTAAGATATTGAAGAGCCACACTCAAATTAGGCTCTGAAATCTCCAAATTCTTTGCTGTACTCCAAAATAAAAATCTCTTCCATTTTTCTGCGTACACTCTCCTAGTACTAGGCCTTCTAGCTTCCATAATCACATTTAAAACTTGTTGAGGAAGTTGAGACCTGCTGTGTTTCAACACAGAATATGCCAGGCTGTTAGATGAAGAGAGTGAAGCTTGACATTGAGCAGATGACCGTCCTTCTGAGATAACAGATGAGAAATCAGAGGTAAAGGCCATGGAGGCTTCTTTACCAGACTCCGTAGAAGTGGGTACCAGTGTTGCCGAGGCCAATCTGGAGCTATCAAAATCATCCTTGGCCTGTCTTGTCTGACCTTTAATAGTACCTTTGGAAGAAGCGGTAGAGGTGGAAAGGCATACACATGAAGGTTTTTCCAACTGAAAGACAGAGCATCCACTTTCCAAGCTGTGTGATGAAACCCCTTTGTGCAATACTTTGGCAGCTGGTGGTTTAGTGGAGAAGCGAACAGATCTATGTCTGGAGTTCCCCATGACACTGTCAGTTTCTGAAATACATGAAGATCCAGTTTCCACTCGTGGGGATCCATGATTTGTCTGCTTAACACATCTGCTAAGGAGTTCTGTGCTCCTGGCAGAAACCTTGCCTGAAGAGTTAGTTGCAAGCTTAGCGCAATCTCCCATAAAATCATTGCTTGCCTGCACAGAGGATAAGAATGTGTTCCCCCTTGCTTGTTGATGTACCACATGACAGTTGTGTTGTCTGTTAGAATCAACACCTGCCCTGGAAGAAGTAACTCCTTGAAAGCCATTAATGCAAACTGGACTGCTAACATCTCCTTCATGTTGATATGTAGATGCTGTAGTCTGGCAGGCCACTTGTCTTGTATCCACTTTCCATTTAGATGAGCTCCCCAAGCAATGTCCGAGGCATCTGTCGTTAGAATCTGACTTGCCTCTGGCCGGGTCACAGAGAGTCCCTTGTTTAGGTGACATTCCTGAGCCCACCACAAAATTTCCTTTTGAATGCAAGGTATTATTTGAATGACAGTGTCCAAATCCTGGCAGTGCTGTGTCCATACATTTTTGAGATACCATTGTAGCTTCCTCATATGCAGTTTGGCATTGGGAAGCACCAGAATACAAGATGCCATGAACCCTAATGCTTGAAGGACTGTCCTTGCAGTCAGCACGGACTGATGAGATAGTTGATGGAAGTAAAGTGACAGACTCTTTTGTTTGTCCGGGGTTAAAAAGGCCATCTGGGCTGCTGTATTCAGTCTTACACCCAGAAAGCACATGTCTTGAGAGGGTACTAGACTGGACTTTATTTCGTTCACAGAATACCCTAGGCATCTTAGCACTGCTATAACATATTCCAGATGCTGTAGAAGGTCTTCCTTTTCTTGAGCCAGAATCAGGCAGTCGTCCAAGTAAGGATAGATTTGAATTCCTTGAAGCCTGAAGTAAGTTATCACTGGAGCCAGAACCTTTGTGAATACTCTGGGCGCAGTAGATAAGCCAAAGGGCAATGCAGAGAACTGATAATGAGAATTTCCAGCTCGAAACCGCAGATACTTTCTGCAACTTAGCCTTATAGGCACATGAAGGTAAGCTTCCTTGAGATCTAAAGTTACCATCCAGTGATCTTTGCCCAGCAGAGGTAAAAGCTGTTGTAACGTCAACATCTTGAACTTGGGAATGTCCAAAAACGTGTTGAGGAGAGATAAATCCAAAATTGGTCTCCACGTGTTCCCCTTCTTTGGTACAAGGAACAGGCGAGAATAAAATCCTAGGCCCCTCTCTGACACAGGGACTGGCTGAATGGCCCCTATGTGAAGTAACTGTAAAACTTGCTTGTGAGCCTCTTTTCTTTGTAGAGGAGGAACGTCTGGCATGCCTTTGAAAGGGGGCATTGTATGGAAATAAAATCTGTAACCGTGGTTAATGATATCCAACACCCATTTGTCTTGAGTAATGAAATCCCAATTTTCTTTGAAAAGAGACAGTCTTCCCCCCAAAGGAGCTGCCAGACGTGAATCTGCTGGCAGCTGAAAAAACAGGTCATTGGGTCTGTTTACGAAAGGACTGACCCCTGCCCTCACCAGAAGTCTGAGCAGGTGAACTCCCTGTTCTAGGCCTAAAGAACTTTGAGCCCTGCCCCTACCACGTCTAGACCTACCCCTAGACTGAGAATCATAAGCAGGATATGTCCACCCCTTAGCAGGCCAATTTCTACTAAACTTGGTGGCTGTACCTGCAAAAATCTTTAACAGTTTGCATAGACTTAGCTTTGTCCTCCATTTTCTTTAAAACAGCTTCCACAGGCGAACCAAACAACACATCAGACTGTAAAGGAGCATCCAAAATCCTTGTCTTAACATGCTCAGCTAAATTCTGATCCTTCAACCAGGCATGCCTGCGAAGAACAGAGCTGGTAGCAGCCACCCTCGAGGAGGCCTGTACAGCATCAAAACCACATTGCAAAGAATGCTTACCCACTTGTTCGGACACATGAACCAAATCCAGCAACTCTTTACACTCAATACCTTCCGCCAAAGCATCCACCTTAGATTTCAATTGTGAAAGAAGGTAATTCTGATATTTTAACATGTGAAACTGACAATTCAAAGCTCTCATGGCTAGAGTGGAAGAAGTATACACTTTCTTTCCCCACCTATCCAAAGCCCTCGCCTCTTTATCAGTGGGGACAGGATTTTTAACCACAGAAGCTTTTACACCCTTAGGCCCCTGGGAAATAGTTTCTGGGTCCGCCCTAGGACTCTTAAACAAATATTTATGAGCTTCGGGCACCCTATAATACCTATCAGGCTTAACAGGAGCAGGAGGCAAAGAGTCAGGGTTCAGGAAGCCTCTGCAAAAACATCTTCCACCACATTCAACACAGGAGGAATAGCTAAAGGCCTATGCTGGGGTAAAACAAGAACTCCCTAAGCCTTTTCCTGGAGTCAGAGTAATCCTGGCCTTCCCATTTAAAGTGCTCCCTCATGGAATGCAAAGTCTCTGAAAATGAGAAATCCTCAGGTGGAGACGCTGTAGGAGTGGAATCATCCACATCAGAATCAGAATAGGTAGGATACTCCTGCAAATCTTCCACAGAAGATTCTGAAGCCTCAGAACACTGTTCAAAACTCTCAAACTCAGGTTCCACCCTAGGCCTCTTATCAGGCGGGGCATAGAACCCCTAATCATAGTAATCAAATCTTCTGCCATCCTAAGCATATGTTTCTTAGGTACAGAACCTGAAATGGTAGGAGAAGACTGAAACTGAAGTAGGCCTACCTCTCATAGAAGTTTTGGCAACAGAAGGAGAGGCCCTAACTACCTTGGGAAGAGAGGGAAGAACAGTCACCTGAGAAGCCCCTCAGCCTGGCCTACCTCCTGAGAAGGCACATCCTGTAAGAGTATAGTTTCTGCCTGGGACTCCATGGAAACTCCTGGCAAAACCTCCGGCTCCACTGAGCCTTCCAAAGAACCGGCGTCCGGGACTGCCGGTTCCTCAACCCTAGGCTTCACTGTTTTATCCTTGCGCTTCTTGGAGGAAGCGGGCGTCGGAGCATCCGGCGGCATTTTATAATTGCAACGCTTCCCAAACACTAACCTGGCACAGTCTAACCTCCTCTTAATAGTGCGTTTGTTAAACCTAGCACAAGAGCGGCAACCAACAACGTCGTGCTCAGGCCCTAAACAAGGTATACACAAGGTATGATAATCCCTATGAGGTATCTGTTTCCCACAAGAAATACAGTTATTCACTTTTTCTGACATCCGGTAAAATACTGAGGCAAGAAAAAACCAAAATGTTCCCCAACGGGGTACTTAGCCAACTCTGTTTCGGTCTGAAACTCCGGTTTCGGAAATATTTCAGTACGCCAACCTGCACTCGCAAAACTGCTTCTGCATCGGACCATGCGGCAAAAAAGACTGAGGATATGGCGTCGGTCATGCGCATTAGTACCCTGACGTACTGACGTCAGTCTAATGCGCCCTGACCGACGTCAGCCTTATACTCTGGTATTCGGGCCGACTGGGACGCGGACTATACCCAATAGTCAGGACTGCAGCAATGGAAGACGAAGAACATCCAGTTATTCTATCAACTTTCTAAGCTTGTAAAGCAATATTTAAAAAGTGTCCCTATTTTTGGGACTTTGTCCCCCCCATTATTTGCGGCAATGTCAACATTTTTGGTTCTAAGAGGTGACAATCCAGCACTACTCCCGCTTAGCAAGAGGCCCTCAAAAAAAAAAAAATAATAAATTAAAAAAAAAAAAAAAAAAGGAACTTCACTGTAATAAGCCGATCGATACAGTGTAAGCGATTGGTTAATTACAGTTAACATATATAACCCACTGCTCTAAGTATCGGTGGCAGATGTGAACTGGAATTTTTAGTCAAAGGCTAAAGGTATTAAAAAAAAAAAAAATAAAAAAGTTAATGTTCCATTTTTTGGCACACTACACAGATTGCCAGATGCATGTCACCCACCCCCCATCTCTCATACACTCACAGACACACGCAGACATTCGGGTTTCAGACGCACACTATTCTTTTTTCTCATGTATAGGCAACTCTCTTTGTCATACACTCACAGACACAGTCTGTTCAGCATTCACACAAACATACAGACACTGCTTTCACACGCGCTGTTCTTTCACTCCTGCATTACTCACTCTCTCTCATACACAGGCATACAAGCTTTTTCTGCATTCACACAGACATGCATACTGCTTTCACGCACACACTGTTCCTTCTCTCCTGCATTACTCACTCTGTCATTCACGCATACACAGCCTTTCCTGCATTCTTACAGACATACATACTACTTTCTCGCACGCACTGTACATTCCGTCATAGGTTCATAGGTTGATACTAGGCTATCTGCCCTAGGGCATTTATAAGCCTAGCCAGAGTGTGTTTGGCTTTCGCCACCCTTTTAGATTAGCTGACTGTGCCTCTGTAGAGTAGGTCACAGAAGATAGCCCTTTTGAGGTTAGTTTACTGTGCCTCTGTCTAGTAGGGACACATAAGAGATCCCAGGGGTAAACCTACGATCTCCCATCCACTCGTCAAGATTTCTCTTGAAGAGGGTCATTGAGGGACTCTGCCTAACATGGATTGGGATTTTGTTCCAGAGTGAGAGGAGCCTCTGGGATATGAATCTATCCCTCCACCATGTCCTATTTATTTCTGTGCTGAGGTTTAAGTCCTTGGAGCGTGTAGCTCTAAGGGATTTGGATTTCCTGAGGTGGAGCATGTCCATTAATTCTGGGTTGGACATGGCTTTATACGTCAGGCACAGATCGCCTCTGAGTAGGTGGTAAGCAACTGAGTAGAGCTGGAGTTTCTTTAGCCTAACTGCGTAGGGCATCTGTTTCGAGTCCCTTGATCCTCTTGGTACTTCTGGGGTCTTTCCAGTTGCTGCAGTTGTCAGGTAAGGTACATCCCAAATGGGGCATTGTATTCAATTATGGGCCTGATGAGTGATGAGTAGAGGGGCACAATGACCTCTCTTGATCTAGATGTGAACCCTTTCATGATAAGGTGGGCTATATAGAAGGTCTTTCTAACCACTTTGGCAACGTGATTGTCAAAGGAGAGATTGCTATCTACTTGGGTCCCCAAATCCCTAATTACTTCTTCCGTACTTAATGGATTACCACCTATGTGGTAATTTGTGGGCACTTTGTTTTTCCCAAAGGGGATGACTATGCACTTTTTGGCATTTAGCTTTAGGCCATGGCTCTTTCACCAGTTATCCGTCTCTGTGAGACCCATTTGGAGGATGCTTGTGTCAGTCGGCGAGTCGATTATGGCATCCAGTTTGCAGTCATCTGCGAACTTGGTCAGCCGTAGTCCTCCCATGTTAGCCTGTACCTCAGAGAAATATATAACGAACAAGGGAGGTCCCAGGGCTGAGCCTTGTGGGACGCCACTTGTAACTGGTTTAGAGTCTGACATGGCACCTGCAATTCTGACCATGTGGGTTCTATCCCTGAGCCAGTTTGCAACCCATCTTGTGACATAGGGGTTGATATTTAAGCTGGTGAGCTTATTTATGATGCCCGAGTGGGGTATTGTGTCAAAGGCTTTTGCAAGGTTCAGGTAGGCTGTGTGGACTACCTTCCCTTCATCTATGGCCTTGGTGACTGTTTCAAAGAAGTTGACCAGGTTCAAGAGGCAAGATCTGCCCTTAAAGCCGAATTGGGTAGGATCCAGTGTTTGGAGGTTCCCAATGTCTTTGTTTATGAGTTTCATGATGATACGCTCCATAGCTTTGCAGACCAGGCTAGTCAGGCTTATAGGGCGATAGTTTCCGGGGTCCGTTGTGGCACCACCTTTGTGGAGTGGGACCACTGTTGCTGTACGCCATTCCTTGGGTACATATCCTGTAGTAAGGCTGAGACTGAACAGTGACTTTATGTGAGGGTTCATTTCTTCTTGGAGTTCGTGTAAGACGCAGCCCGGGACACCGTCAGGTCCCACTGATGCTGTGTTTTTTGCTTTGGAGAGGGCAGCTCTCACCTGTGCATCTGTGACGTCAGGGAGGCTACACTCTGTTGGGATAGACATTTGCTCTTTTGGGGGGGGAACGGGGGGAGAAGTTTGCACTGAACCTGCCTGCCAGGATGTTGGCAATGTCTGTGGGTTCAGTGTATTTTTTGCCATTTTGAACTAACTCAGAGCATATCTGGGAGTTGCCACCCAGGTTCCTGACATAACTAAAGAAGGCCTTGTGACTATCTTCAGCATCTTGTGCAATTTTTCTTTCGAAGCTGGCCTTAGATGATTTTATGAGGGATCTCAGTTTCTTGCTAGTACTGATCAGAGATGCCTTCCCTTTTTGGGATTTTGCTCTATCATGTAGTAGCTTCCTCCTTCTGTTGCACAGCTTATTCGCTAACTCTGACACGCACACATTCTCTTTTCTATTCAGACACAGTCATCGCAGTCTCATACAGACGCTTACAGTCTCTTCTGCATTCACACAATCAGACATTCTCTCACATGCATACACAGTCTCTCCAGCTTCACACACACAGACATTCTGCCTCCACTCATGCATTCACGAACCCACATGCAATCAGAATGCAAAACACACTCATATATATACATATATACACACACACACACACACACACACATGAAAATATGCCCGGCAAACCACCTGACTGTAGATATTTTCACAGGAATGTCCTGACTTATGGCTCATTTTTTTCTGCTTTATATCCGGATGTTGTTTTCTTTCATATCGGGGGCCAATGTTGTTTTCTTGCAAATTGGGGGCCAAACGTTGCTAGCTAGGAAAGTACTGGCAGTGCTATGCTCCAGCACCACACCCACTTCGCAAGAGCCGCTAAAAAAAAAAACGGACAACTGTAATAAGCTGATTGATACATTGTAAGCGATTAGCTTATTACAGTCACATCTACATGGATTTGCCTTTGGACTGTTTAGAAACATTTAGATAATAGAGAGGCTTCTAAGGTACAGGCAGGGACAGAAACCAATGTAGTCTATAGAGCTTACTGCTAATCTGTGTAGAGGCGCTTGTTCAACTAAATGATTTTGTGCAAATGCTTGAAACAATAGCAGAAAAAAAAATAATGTATACATTTTGGGGAAGAACTGTGAGCAGAAATTTGTATGCAGTCTACTTACCAAAAAACACTTTAGAGCAACTAATGTATTTTTCCGATGGACTTTGCTTGCAGAGTATATGAAGGAAACTCTTGATCCAGTGAAGTTTTCACTCCGGAAGAAAACTGGGGACAAAATAGAGTTCCACAACAAGTTATGTAAGACTTTATATTAGCTAAGAAATGGGCCATTCTAATTAATGTGACGTCACAGCATGGGAGGATCAGTAGGAGAGGAAACTACTGATTTGAGTGTGTCGAAGGTACGTCACAAAGGTGGAGACCTATTCCACCTGAAAGGATGCGATAGTAAAGAATGGGGGATGGGTGTTCCTGCCCTACACTAGGGAAAGTAAGAAATGTACAACTAGCTAGCTTCTTGGTGCATTCTGGTAACTGCTGATGGCTGGGATGTGTTTACGGGGATAAAAGAACACTCGCAGTTGAGGTAAACTGTAGTTGAGCCTGGAGTTTTCCTTTAAACAAATTATAATCAGACTTTTTTGTCAGTTCGGAGGCAGGAGCCAATGGAGATTTCCTTTTTTTTAGTTTTAGAGACAGTCTGACCTTGTTCCAGCTGTTCTTGGAAGGAACTTCTCATCATACCCCTATCAATAAATTTTCTCTTGCATTTATTGAGAATCCTGGTGCTGAACGCATGACAAAAAGTACAGAGTTCTTGCCAATGAGCTTCTCCAAGACAGCCCATACAATTTGTGTGACTGTCGGTCAACGACATCATCTCAAAACATTTATCACACTTTTTGAAGCCAGAAAAAGTCCAAAAAAAGGCAGTTAATCTGGTGGTCCCCTGACATTAATAAACTGTACAACAGAAGGAAGAAACTGTTGCAGAAAAAGGTGAAGTTCCAAGACTGGGAAAAACTCCCTTATTAGCCTCGATAGGTGTTCTCTATCTTTATCCTTTGACATTTTGAAAGAAACAAATACAACAAAGTACAACTATAAAGATATATATATATATATATATATATATATATATATATATATATATATATATAGAGAGAGAGAGAGAGAGAGAGAAGAAAAAACAAGCACACAAGAGGAAGGCTCTCTAATTTAAACGGGCCGTACAATCCTAAGAGAAAGGGAAAGGAAATTCTAACACTCTCACAATCACTCGAGAATAATAAAGGTAAAAACTATTACAGAGAAGGAATAAGAAAAATAGCAAAAAATATCAAAAATTCCACTTAGCCAACGAGCCAGTAAAGAAGACAACCTTGAAACTTTCGTGGCAAACAAAAGCTGGGGCACTGCCGTGGTGCACCATGGAATAGGGGATAGCCTCGAGCCAGTAAAAGCTCTCAAGCTTTAGTATCGGCCGAGGTGGAGCAGAGGTTCGTCTCTGAACCCATCCAGCAAGGATTACAGTGAGATAGGACTACATATCATAATAAGCTTAGGAGATAACATAGAAAGCAACAGAATGTTAGTAGTTCATGCTAACTATCATGGATTAATTTGACAGTACTATGTGGGTAGGTAGTGGTCAAGGGGGGTGCGTACAATGGCAAACTCAGTGTTTTTTAAAGTAGTCTTTGGTGGCTAATTTGAATTGTTTGGGGAGAGTTAGGTTCCTAATTTGAAGTGGGAGTTTGTTCCAAGCAATGGAGGGTTGGTAGCTATACAAGTTGCACCCTGTTTTAGATTTTGGTTTGTAAACATTTAACAGGTCTTTGGTTGTGCTTCAGAGATGTCTAGTAGGGGTGTAATGAGAGATAAGGGATGAATTAGGGCAGAAATCAGGCTGACATAGAATGGAGTTATGATTTGGAGTTGGGATTGTAGGAGCAGGTGACGTAGTTCGAGCCAGTTTAGGTGTTTTATGGAGAGAGAGTGGTGGGGATTTACATGTTTGTCAAGCACCAAATCTAGACATCTTGTGATAGGTTGTTTCTAATTTTGTGAGTAAGGAGGAGTTTAGATTAGCAAGTACTTGGGAACAGTAAGTTAAGCAAGTTAGAAGGTAGGCATGAATAAGAGATCCTAGCTTCAGTGGTGAGGAATTTGTTATTCCTATATAGGAGTCCTAGCTTTTGGTGTTTTTTTATACAATTGTTAATGTGTAGGTCAAATTTTAGTTGATCATCTATGTAATACCAAGTAGTTTTGTGCTAGTCTCAACTTCTATAGGAGTATTATTTAGGGATGCTATGGAGAAGGACGATTTGCTGTGGTTTGCAGATTTAGAGAGAAAGAGCAGCAGTTTTTTTTGTTTTTTTGAGGATGACCTGGTTACTGGTGAGCCAGGTCTCTACCGAGTTAAAGGATGTCTGGGTAGTTAGGAGTTCAGAGGGTGAGTTAGCAATGATGACTGTTGAGTCATCAGCATATTGTATAATGATGGATTTAGTACAAGAGGCGTAAAGTGAGTTGGTAAAAATATTGAATAGTAGAGGACCAAGAACGGATCCTTGGGGGACACTTGCTCTTACTGGGAGGGGGGTAGACAGAGCAGAGTCCCATCTCACTAACTGCTGCCTCTCAGTGAGATAGCTAGAGAACCATGCTACTGTATCAGGGGAGAAGTTAAGGTCTAGTTTGTTAAGTAGGAATGAGTGTGTCAAAAGCCTTTGAGTGGTCAAGGAATAAGCAGGATATTACGTTTTGATTGTCTTTGCCTAAAGTGATAGTGTTGAGGAAGGATAGTAGAGGTATGGATGTACTATGCTTGGGATGGAAGCTGTGCTGAATAGGAGGTAGTTGTTTTTCCAGTGCGAGATAAAGCATAACTTATTTGTGTATATATTTCTCAAGGACTTTAGAGAGAGGGGAGAGGATAGCGATTGGTCTGAAATTAGAAATTTCAGTGGAGTTACCTCCTTCATGAATAGGAAGAGTATAGAACGGTTTTCCAAATAGATGGTACTTTGGACTCAGAGATGGTGTGATTTACAAGGATTGATACATTGTGAGGGGGTGTGCAGCAATCTGAAGAAAATATGAAGGGAAATTGTCTGGAGATACAGAGCATGGTTTGAGTTTTGATATAGTTTGTGGGAACAGGTTTGAGAGAGAAGGAGTTAACAGAGTTAGTGGTTGAGAGAGATACAGGAAGGTTAGCGGTGTTGTTGTTTGAGGGGTTGGGGTTAAAAAGTTTGGAAATAGACTATCAAGTAGGTGTTGAAGGAGTTGGCAGTCTCGTCAGGTGATTTATCAGGACATGAATTCGGAGGAGTTGGGTTACCAGGATATAATATCTTGTTTATAGCATTCCAGAATTTTTTAAGGTCAGATTTTATGGTTGGGGGGGGGGGGGGGGGGATTGTATTAGAATTATTTTTTATTATTTATTATTTTTATTTTACATTTGTTGACCGGGCTAGTCTAGCTGGATACATGTCCATTTTCAGTAGAAGCCTGGGGAGAAAAGCTCCAAGAAACAAACAATTAATATGACAGATCAATATAAAAAAGACAATTCTTACAAGTATATAAGTTTGTGTCTTTCGGCTTTTCCCAGTTAGGGGTCGCCACAACGGAACTCCGGTCCGCTAATGATTGGCAGTTGATTTTTACATACCGGCTTGCCAGGCCTGATGCACAACCTTCAACTAAGGTACGCCCATTCACGCATGTCTCCACGCAGAAGACGCTCTAGCTGAGAATCGAACCGGACAGCGTCTTACAGTGAGGCGATAAAAGTACAAATTATAATACTCGTAGTGATTAATAACATAAGCATTAATTCTGAAAAGGGTAATGTACAAGACAGGGTGCATTATACATATATACATAAGTTTTAGATGCAATAACATAGTAAATTGAAGCATAAAGGGAAGATTGTGAAGGATGTGGGGTGAAAATTAGTAAAAGGAGAAAGTTAGTCAGGGTTAGTACAGGAGCATAGCCAGTGTTTGTTGAGAAATAGTTTTAGATTCCTTTTGAAAAGTGAGAGAGAAGTCTGAGAGGTGAGTTCAGAGGGTAGTTGGTTCCATAGTTTACAGAGTTAAAGAACAAGGAGTCACCTGCTGAGTTGTTAGATTTGGTTGTATTGATAAGCAGTTTATTTGAGGAGCGTAGAGTCGAGAGATTATTGTAAGGGGTAATGCGGCTAGACAGTATTGTTGCTGGGTTGATACAGGGTCTTGTGGGTTATAGTAAGTTGGTGAAATTGGAGCTGGTTAAGAAATTCTATCCAGTCTAGTTGTTTTAGATTCAAACAGTGATGGGTTCTGAAAGGAGAGCCTGTAGCGAACCTAGCAATATTATTATAGGATGTTGCTAGTTTGTTGAGGTTGTTTTTGGAGAGATTGGTGTACATGGGAGAAGCATAGAGTAAAGTGGAGATTAAGTGAGTTCTGGCAATAGCGGTCTTGGCTACTGGTGTAAGAAAGGGTTTGATTTTGTAAAGGGATCCTAGTTTTTTGTTAACTAATTTTATTGTGGTGTTTATGTGAGTATCAAAGTTGAGGCTGTTGTCGATTGTTATACCCAAGAGTTTAGTGGTTGGGTCAGGAGAAATATGAGTACCGTTACTGGATGCGATAGTGAAATGTAAAGGGGTGGACTTTCGGGTGGGTGTAAAGAGTAACAGTTTAGTTTTTTTGGGGTTTAAGAGGAGGCAGCGGTGTGAGAACCACTGTTCAACAGTACCGAAAGCTTTCGGGGTAACAGACTGAAGTTCAGATTGAGAAGTGTCAGAACAGATTATAGTAGAGTCATCTGCATATTGAATGCAGTTGGTGTGTGGAATAGCTGTTTGAAGATCATTAATATAAATGGAAAATAGCAGTGGGCCTAATATGGAGCCTTGTGGGATGCCGAAGGAGATAGGAAGGTGATTAGATAGTTTATTTTGCCAGAGTACAGCTTGCTGTCGGTTTTCTAAGTAGGATGTGAACCAATTCATAGATAGAGGATCAAGTGAAAGGGATTTAAGTATGTGTAGAAGGAGTTGGTGGTTGACCATGTCAAAAGCCTTAGATAAATCAATGAAGACTGCAGAGGAAAGAATATTTTTGTTGCGTTTTTCGTTAATACAGTTTGTGAAGGCTAGCAGGGCTGTGGTGGTGCTATGATATGGTCTGAATCCATGTTGACAGTTAGCAAGTAGGTTATTATGGAGTAGGTGGTTAAATAGTTGCTTATGGATGCATTTTTCCATTATTTTTGCTAGAGTAAATAGTAAAGCTATAGAGCGAAAGTTAGAGAAGTCATTCAAATTCCCCCCTTTATGCAGTGGGATGATATGAGAAATTTTCCAGCTAGAAGGGGTAGTTCCTTCACTTATATAGTTCTATTTATAAGAATGGAAATGGGATAGGCAATGGCTTTAGCTCATTTTTGCAGGAATTATGCTGGGAGTTGGTCAGCTGAGGGGGTAGTTGTTTTTAAGTTTTGGAGAAGGGAGCAGATACAGGAAGTAGACAGGTTGCAAATAAAATTATGGGGGTGGATTTGTAGTAGAAGTAGTCAGATTAGAGGTGTCAGGAGATAGATGGCTAGCAAGAGTTTGTATAGCGTCTGTGAAGAAAGAATTTAAGACATTAGCTGTTTGAGTGGGATTTTCTGGGTTAGATCCTTGTGGGTTGGGTGTGATAGATTGGCCTGGGTAAAGAAGTTTGTTAATGCTAGTCCAAAATTTTTGTGGCTCTTTGTGGGAGGACTGCTGTAATTGGAGGTAAAAGTTTTTTTGGTCTAGCAGGATGGCTTTTTTTGTACTATTTCTATGTTGCCTAAAGGTTTGGTGATCTGTAGGATCATTAGTAGTACGCCATTTTGCCCAGGATTTGTTTCTGAGAAGGATTTTTTCCCTAGTATTTTTAGAGAGCCAGGGGGCTGGTTTAGCTTTATTTCTAATAGACCGTATTGGGGCGTGGTGGTCTGCTTCATTTAGGGGGAGATATTTTAAACTGTGACCAATTACATTGTTTGAGTTCTGTCTGGAAAAGTTCTGGGTTAAAGTACTTTTTGGTGCGTACTGTTCTGAAAGTGTTAGGGAAAGTTAGGTTGGTTTTATGTCTAATAATATAGGTAAGTGAATTGTCACTTAGGTCACCTGGAAGAGTTCCTGCTGTATAAGTTTGATGAGGACTATTAGTAAGAATCCAGTCCAAGGTACTTTCTTTGTTATTGAGTCTATTTTTTCTGGTAGGGGAGTTAATAGTTTGTGAGAAGCCATAAAGGTTAATATGGGTGGTGGAGTTTTTGTATTACTAGAGGAATTCCAATCTATATTAAAGTCTCCTAGGACTATGGTTTCTTGTGGGAGATTAATAGAAAGCCAGTTAAGGATATACTCGAGTGTACTAATGTTATTTCCTGGGGGAATATATACACACATGATATTTATGGCTTTATGTGTTTTACTTGAAATTTGGAGAAAATTATTTCAGCATTATTGTCCAAAGGTGGGTTAAGATTAATAGTGCTAACCTGAAGCTCTAATTTATAGAGGATTGCTACCCCTCCTCCCTTTTTGGCTGTGCGGTCTAGTCTAATAATATTGTAACCAGGTGGGGTGATTTCATTGTCTTTAACAGTAGGTTTTAGCCATGTTTCAGATAAACATAGTTTGTCAAATAGGTGGACATCTAAGAGGGCATGAACCTGAGCTATTTTGTTGCAAATACTGCGTATATTAAGATGTGCTATAGACAGTGAGTTGGAAGGTTTGGTAGGTGGTAGGGTATTAGATTTGAATTGATTGCAATTTACAGTGGTAAGGATAGAGTTAGGGCTAGGGTTGGGATGAATGTCACCGTCTATTAGGGAGTGACAAGTGTTTAGGCTGAAGAGGCTTGTAAAAATACTCAAATAATTTTCTAGTTTTTAGGTTGGAGTACTTAATGTGTACTAGTCTGTGATATTTGGCTAGTAGGTAGCTGGGTTTACAAATAAAGTTTAGGAAGTTAGGAGAGTTATCTAATGTTGGTGTAGAAGTGTGCTTGGAGGGGAAGAGAAGGGTAGAGTAAAGTGGTTGTTCATAGGAGGTTAAGAGATAGGTACTGGTTAGAGGAAGTAAGAGTGAGACCAAGATAAATAGTTGTAATTGGTATGGGATGATACATATAGACAATGTTGAATTGTGAGGTGGGAGAAATTGTGAGATAGGTTTTATAATCAGGTTAGGAGTGTGTTAGTAGGTGGGGAATTATATGAAGGAGGGATGAGAGGCAAGGTATCAGTGGGTGTGTTGAGAAATGGGGGTGGTAATGATGTGATTAGTATGACTGGAGTAGATGTAATGGGGGTGTGTCTTTAGAAAATTAAATGTAGGAGCACAAGGGGTGGGGTGGGAATTGGGGGCAGGGTAGGGGAGCTGAGTGAGCCCGCAATGCAAACGGAGCGGGTTCAGACAGGTAAGCGAGAAGTCAGCAAAAACCTAACAGTAAGCAGCTAACTGCTAGGTAACCTTAGTAGGGAAGGAGTTGGTCTAGGAGGATAGGTAATAGTGGTTGTGAAGGTAAGTGGTAGCAGAGAGCAAAGGTAAGAGAAAGTAGCAGGTAGACATAGGGCAGGAAGCCAGTTCACAAGCAAGGGATAGAACGTTAACTTCTTTAGATACCAGGAAAGGATGTAAGATTTAGGTGCTATCCTGGTTTAGAATGCCATCTAGTGGACAGAAAGAGTTAACAACAGAGGCAGGTGAGCAGAGAGAAATGTTTCAAGGTTTGGGAAGACTCCTACAGACAGTAATAGAAGAAAGCACAGGAGTGATAAACTTCTAATCCATATCGATACTTTTTTGTTTGATTTCTCAGTTCTTTGTATTTTGCCAGTCAGCTGGAAGTTTGGATTGTGCCCATATCTTCCAAGCCCTATCTCTGGTTTTCATAAGGGTACGGGTGGTTTTAGATAACCAGGGTGAGATGTTTGCTTTTATCCGAACTTTTCTGGGTGGGGCTAGGGAGTTTAAAATGTTAAGAAAAGTTGAGTTGAAAGCATTTACTGCATCATCTAACAGGAATGGTTTCAGGAAATTCAAGTTTACTTTAGAGAGAAGGGTACCAGATGTATCAGGGTTAAAGTTGTTAACAGTACAAAGGTACAAGGTCGTCCTGGGGTAAATTTTCTGTTTTCCTTCCATAGATACAAGTTGTGCTTAAATATGGACAGGAATAAACATTGTTTTATGTGCATGGGGAATCTGTTCTACTGCAGCGGTATCCTCTGCAAGATGCACCTCTCCCTCTAAACCATTCTGTTGATGCTGCAAAAGAGGTTTAGATCCCTGGGCTTAGTATTTTTTGATGCCATATGACGATGTACAGTAAATCCATCAGTAATTGGTCAGAGGATATCTTGTATGCCAGACACAGGTCACCTCTTAGCAGTCTATACGATACTGAGTAAAGTGACAGGGCTTCGAGTCGGTCCAGGTAAGACATGTTGTTCAAGCCTTGTATCCTTATTGTAAAGTATCATTGTGGGCGTTTCAGTTGCTGCATGTGTCTGGACAGATACATGCCAAAGGGGCATTATATTCAATGACTGACCTAATGAGGGATAAGTAAAGGGGGAAAATTATGTCCTTAGATTTAGACACAATCCCTTTGTTTATAAGCTGTGAAATACAAAAGGACTTCCACATTCTGGTCAAAGCTAGGTCACTGTCCACATAAGTCCCCAAATCCTGAACAACTTCTTATGTGCATACTGTCAATGTGGTGGTTCCCTGGGGTAGATGACTTCCTGAAGGATACAATAATGCATTTTTGGCAATTAGTTTCAGTCCATGATTTTGGCACCAGTTATTTACTTGGGACAAACCTTCCTGCAGGATGGCTAAGTCATTTGAGAATTCACAGACTACTCCTAGCTTGCAGTCATTTGCAAATTTAGTTGGCCTGAGCCCCTTAGTACTGACTTTAACTTCAGAAAAGTAGCTACCAAAAAGAAGAGGTTCCAACACAGAACTCAGGGGGACTATCGGTGACTGGTCTCTCTGTGGAGGTAGCTTCTCCAACTTTGATTACCTGCATCTTGCTCGTGAGCCCAGTTGGGAATCCAGTGGGTTTATTTAGCTTTTCTACTATGCCTGAGTGGGGAATTGTGTGAAAAGGTTTGGCCAGGTTGTGGTATACAGTGGGCACCATTTTGCCTTCATCCATTGCTTTGGTGACCTTATCAAAAAAATCCAATAGGATGAGTAAGCATAACCTGCCCTTGACGAATCCAAAATGAGACAGGTCCACTGTCTGGAAATTTCCTTTATCCTGACTGAATGATCGGTTCCATTAGATGTCTTTTCATGGCTCTGCATATGGTGCTGGTCAGACGTATTGGTCTGTAACTGCCTGGGTTTGTGGAAGGTCTTTCAATACACACGGGAATGACTAATGTTCTCCATTCCCCTGGTACAAAACCTGTATGGAGACGAAGACTGAACAGTGTTAAAGGTGTAGCTAAATCGAGCTTCACACTATTTAAGATGCATTCAAGAGATACTGTCAAGACCCACTGATGCAGTATTTTTAGCTTCTGATAGCACTTGGTCTTGCAAGATAGCTGGACAAGATCTAGCTTTACGTCTAGCTTGAGGAACAGATGGAATGGAGACAGGGGTAAAGTCAGAGCTAAATTTATCAGCCAGTAGGTTCACTGCATCTCCAGCCTCAGTGTAGGTAACATGGTTTACAATCAGCTCAGCACATTGTTACACCGTGCTTTTGAGATTATGAATACAACATAAAAGGTGTAATGATATGTCTTTGGCTTGAGTAGCTATTTTAACCTGAAACGTGGCTTTGTTGGACTTTATTAAGCTCCCGAGTTGCTTATTTATTTCAGTGACAAGGGCTCAAATATTCTGAGAATTAATCAGCTTATTTTTGGTCAAAATTATTTTCCTTTTATTACAGAGTTTGTTGATATAATGGCTCCACCATAAGGGTTTGTTTCCGGGGTTTACTCTGGAATTGTTCCTGCTGGGTACAGCTGCATCTATGCAGCTGCTTACAAGTTGTTATAGTGTGATGGTGTATGTTTCTATATATTCGATGGAGTTAATTCGGTTTGGTGGGGATATGAAGCTTGACAATGTATCACTTAGGAGTAGGTGATTTGTCTTAAAGAAATTTCAAAAGTTACCTTGAAGGGAAGGGATCTCTGGTTTTAGTTTTATTTCAAAGGAAAATGCTTCACAGTCAGACCTAATAAGTGATGAACATACGCAAGGGATGGTGCAGGATGCGCCAATATGAATAAAGACAAGAAATAAGATGTTATTCCAAGTGGATACTTTGACTAACTGTTTCAGGGCATTTGAACTGACATGGTCCAGGAAACTCTGTGCTTGTACACTGGTGGTGGGGTAGGTTTCCCAGTTTATAGTTGGGCAGTTCAGATCAAATAGGAAAATGGTATTGGGTTTAACACCGACTGATTCTGGTTCCTGTAGACAGGCACTGAGGCTTTCTTGCATCATGCAAGGGAGTTCAACAGCTATCCACTATATGGCATGGGAACTTTCTGATGGTTTCTTGGATGTCAAGAAGCTCTAGTGCATCATGCTGCTTTACCAGTCCTAATGAGTTTCTTCTGGATGCAGATAGACATACACCCACCTTTTTTCCCCTCCTGCACAGTAGCTGGTCTAAACATGCGAAAGGCATTACAGCCCTACACAGCTGGAGTGCTCTCCTCTACTTTAAACCATGTGACATTCACGACACACACACACCCACACCGACACCCACCCACCCAGACACACACAGACACACACCCACCCAGACACACACACACCCACCCACCCACCGACACACCCACCCACACACACCCAGACAGACACACACACCCAGACACAGACCTATGTCATCCAGGGTGAGAATGGCTTGTAGGGAGTGGAGCTTCTTATTTAGGCTCCTAGAAGAGATTGGTAACACCATCATATATCCCTCTGCTTGTTTCATTATGTTGGTTACATTTATCAAGCTGGCATTGCCTAAAAAAGGCACTACAATGTATTTTCCAATAACCGAAACTCTAGAGGGGATACAAGCAGGCCAACCTGGCACAGCACTATGGCCCATCAATCATATCCTCCCAGGCTGAAAAATATTGGACCCCTTTGAATGACACCAAAAACTAACACAATTACTGAAGTAAAATTCTTTTTTACTCATATTGTGACATCATGCATGCAGAAGGTAGAATGCTAATCAATGTCAAGCACATACCTGCCTTGGACACACAGTCTGAAAGCTCCATCATGTCTCTCTTCATATAGTCCAGGGAGGTACATCTCAAGTCACAGACACCGGCATAAACCAAGAGTCATACTGGTACTAGTTCAAGGATTATAGTGCATACATGATCAACAAATCCTGGCACCAGGCAGTTAACAGTCACTGTTTCCTTGCTCAGCCTGGTAAGAGGAAAGTACAGTTGTGTACCTACCATAAATGCAGATGTTCGAGTGTATTCACTGTTGCAGTCATTACTCTTGGGTTATCCTGCTGGCAGGCTACCCGCAGCCGACCTGAATTCCAAAGTCCTGGTCCGGCGTCGGTTGCTGTAGTCTCTTCCGTGACGTCAGTGCGCCAGGAGTATAAAAGATGCAGCCGACGCCATTTTCTTCAGTTTTTCTTGCCCCAGATGTCAGGTGCCCCCAAAAAGGTAAGCTAAATAGATTATGCCAATAAACATGCATGCACTAAAGTAAACATTTCCTTTATCTACAAGCAAATACACCACATAGGTTGTATAGACTAGAGAAGAACAGATACGACCCAGCAAATGTAAGGGGGATGGTGGGAGGGTAACCTGGACTGCAACAGTGAATACACTCAAACATCTACATTTATGGTAGGTACACAACTGTACTATGTTCATCGTGTTTCACTGTTGCAGTCATTACTCTTGGGTTGAATCCCAAAGCTGAGGATGGGTGGCTGGGCTAAATAGGATTAGGAGAGGCTATGAGGCCCTGTAGAACTGCAGAGGCAAAGCCTGCTCCGGATTTGGAGTAGAGAGGTAAGTGGTAGTGCTTTGTAAAAGTGTGCACTGAACTCCAAGTTGCAGCCTCTAAGATGTCTTTGGTTGGTACTCCTCTGAGGAAGGCTGCTGCTCTGGTAGAATGTGGCCTAATGCCCTTAGGCACTGATTTGCCATGCTGTGAGTAGCAGAAACGAATGCAATGGCCTATCCACTTTGAAATAGTCTGTTTTGAGATAGCCTTTCCTTGTAATCCTGCAGCATATGCCACTAAAAGTTGCCCAGTCCTTCTGAAAGCTTTAGTTCTGTCCAAGTAGAAGCGTAGCTGTCTGTGTATGTCCAAAGAATGCAGAAGTCCCTCACCCTTGTTCTGTGGGTTTGGATAAAAGGTAGGCAAGTGAATAGTTGGTTAAGGGCCACACTGGACACCACCTTAGGCATAAATGTAGGGTTTGTCCTCAGAGAAACCCTGTCTGGATGGAAAATGATAAAAGGTTCCACAGCCGTGAGTGCCTTTAACTCCGAAACTAGTCTTGCAGAGGTTATTGCTAGGAGCAGAGCTGTTTTCCAGGATAAGAATTTTATATCAGCTGTTGAGGCTGGCTCAAAAGGAAGCAATGTGAGTTTTTCCAAGACATAATTGAGGTCCCATGCAGGTACTGGTGCTCTCCTTGGAGGTCTTACGTTTTTTGGCCCCTCTGAGGTACTGCCTCATTAAAGGATGAGAAAAGATAGGTAGTTCCATATTGCAATGGGCTGAAATGGCAGAGGCATGAATCTTAATTGATGAAAAGGATAGGCCTTTGGTTCAGCATCTCAGTTAAGTATTGTACAATCTGAGGAATATTTGGTACAAACGTGTCAATTCCTTGTTCCTGGTTCCCAGAATCTCTTCCATTTTTCTGCGTAAGATTTTCTGGTACTGGGCCTCCTGGCCTCCAAGATAACATCCATTACAGCTTTTGAAAGAGGAGTGTTCTGAATGGCTAGATTATCTGCCATGCTGCCAGATTTAAGGTCCTGAGCTGGCTGTGCAGGATCTGATTGTTTTGTTGGTTCAGTAAGTGAGAAGTTTGAGGCAATGTCCAGGCTGGACCTTGAGACAAGTTCTTTAGAATTGGGTACCAGTGCTGGCGTGGCCAGTTTGGGGCAATCAGTATCATTTTTGGCTCGTCTTGTCTGACGTTTAGGAGTATCTTGGGGAGGAGAGGCAGTGGAGGAAAGGCATATACTGTTAGGTTTTTCCAGCTGAAGGATTGGACATCCACTTTCCATGCTTGCTTGTGATAAATCCTTGTGCAGAATCTCTGTAGTTGGCAGTTGTGAGGGGAGGCAAATAGATCTGTCTGGGCATCCCCATTTCCTCGTTATCATGCTGAAGACTTGTGGATCCAGTTTCCACTCGTGGGGATCCATGAGGTTTCTGCTTAGTTCATCTGCCAGAGTATTTATTTTTCCTGGCAGGAATTGTGCTTGCAGGTGAACATAAGTCAATGCCGTCTCCCACAAACTCATGGCTTGTTTGCAGAGGGGTAGGAATGTGTGCCTCCCTGCTTGTTTATGTACCACATGACTGTAGTATTGTCCGTCCTTATCAGTACTTGTCCTGGATGAAGTCGATCCTTGAAAGCGGTCAGGGCATTCTGAACAGCTAGCATCTCTTTTTGATTGATATGAAGATGCATCTGGCTTGCGGGCCATGTGCCCTGAATACATTTTCCTGTCATGTGGGCCCGCCAGGCATAATCTGATGCATCCATTGTTAGTGTCTGCCTGGCAGTGGGTAAAGTGAATAGCTGTCCCTTGTTGTGGTGGACAGGCCTGTGCCCACCATTGAAACTCCTGTTGCAGGCAGGGAATGGGGATAATTAATGTTTCCAGGCTGTGGCAATGTTGAGTCCAAACACTTTTTAGATACCATTGTAGTTTCCTCATATGCAGTCTGGTATACGGAATTAGCAGAATGCAGGATGCCATGAAGCCCAAAGCCTGCAGGATTTTCCTTGCAGATAACTGGGTCTTTGTTGCCAACATTTTGAAGTAAGAACTCAGTTGCCTTTGTTTGTCGGGCGTGAGATAAGCCATCTGGGCAGTTGTATTTAAGCTTGCACCCAGGAATATTATCTCTAGAGAGGGTACTACTTTTGATTTCTTTTTGTTTACTGTGTACCCTAGGCAAATTAGAAATCTTTTTACAAACGCCAGATGCTTTAGTAGAATGTCTTTGTTCTCTGCTTGAATAAGGCAGTCATCCAAGTAAGGATATATTTGTATTCCTCTTGGTCTGCAAAATGCAATTACTGGTGCCAGGCATTTTGTGAAGACCCTGGGAGCAGTAGATAAGCCAAAGGGCAGTGCAGAGAATTGGTAGTGCATTGAGCCAGCTATGAATCTGAGGTATCTTCTGCAAGACTGTGATTGTGACATGCAGGTATGCCTCTTTTAGGTCCAAAGTTACAAGCCAAGCCTTCTTGCCCAGCATGGGCAGTAGCTGCTGCAGAGTCAACATTTTGAATTTTGGAACGTCCACAAATGTGTTTAGTATAGACAGGTCCAGCATTGTTCTCCAGGCTTTGTCCTTTCTGGGCACCAAGAAAAGTCTCGAGTAAAATCCTTGTCCCTGCTCTTGTTGTGGAACTTGTTGAATGGCCCTCACGTCCATGAGGGATGAAACTTGCTTTTGTGCTTCTGCCCATTGATTGTGTGGCAGGTCTGGCACACCTTTTGCCCTTGGCAGGGTGTGAAAGTGGAACCTGTAGCCCTGAGACACTATGTTCAAGACCCATTTGTCCTGGGTAAACGTGCCAATTTGGTGAAAAAAATAGAAGTTATGTTCTTACCATAACGTTCCATGTTAGTTGTCTTCTTCTCGCCTTCTTTCTTGCTGGATGGGTTCGGAGCCGACCTGCCCGACTCGCCACTCTAAAAGCTCGAGAGTTGGTTCCACCGGCTCGAGGCTCCCCTTATATCCCACAATGCTAGGCGGTAATACCTCAGATCTCGTTTGTAAGCTAGGCCCAGCCAAAAAGAAATCCAGAAATACTGGAAATGGGAAACCCACCTCTATAAAATGACAGAAGGAAGGTGACCTAAAACCTGATGAAGGAATATATACATAGTATAGTATATACATATATACAATAGAGGTGGTAGGAAGAAAGGTCACAATCAAACTCCTCTAGGTCTGTCCAGGCTAGGGGAAGGAGGGTGAAGAAAGAAGCGAGAAGAAGACAACTAACATGGAACGTTATGGTAAGAACATAACTTCTATATGTTAAGTTGTCCATCTCGCCTTCATTCTTGCTGGATGGGTCCGTCCTAGCACCTTGTCCGGGTGGCCTATCGGAACAGACTCTTGAGTACAGTGGAACCAAAGTTAGCTCTACGTCTAGAAGCTAAATCCAACTTATAATGAGAAATGAAAGTGTGAGGAGTAGCCCATGTAGCTGCTGCACAAATCGTATCAATAGGCAGCCTGTCTTGGAAAGCTATAGAAGTAGCCAAAGCTCTAGTTGAATGAGCCTTAGGTCTGTTAGGCAACTTCTGGTGTCTAATCTCATACACAAAGGAAATCAAGGATGTAAGCCATCTGGAGAGTGATACTTGCGAAACTGGAAGGCCCTTTCTGCCTTCTGCATAAGAGACAAACAATTGGTCAGCTTTTCTGGTCTGTTTGGTCCTATCCAAATAATACCTTAATTGTCGATGAACATCTAGCCAATGTAATTTTTGTTCAGACCTGTTAGAATAGTTAGGAAAAACACAGGAAGGTCAATGTTTTGATTTAGATTAGCAGAGGCTACTTTAGGTAAAAAGGATGGATTGGTCCGTAAGGATACCCTATCCTTATGAAACAAAAGATATGGTGGTCGACTGCAGAGTGCATGAAGCTCTGAGACCCTTCTAGCCGAAGTAATGGCTACCAGAAAGAGTGTCTTCCAGGATAGCAATTTCATTGAACAGGAAGCTGCAGGTTCAAAAGGGGAAGAATCAAAGATGTGAGAACTAAGTTAAGGTCCCAAGAAGGAGGAGGATTTCTTATAGGAGGCTTGAGAAGAAAAACTCCCTTCAAGAAAGCTTTGGAAAGCTTGTGAGACATGATGGCAGAATCCGAGATGCCCACATGAAAGTTAGATATGGCTGCCAATTGAACCTTAAGAGTAGAAGGAGACGAACCTGCATGGAATAGTTCGCTAAAAATCAAGGACCGATTGAATGGGAGCAGTGAAAGGATCTATGTCCCTTCCATGAGCCCAAAAGGAGAAACGCTTCCACTTACTAAGATAAATCTTCTGAGTGGAGGATTTATGGGAAGCTATTAAAATATCTCGAACTGAGTGAGATATTAGCGGAAGCCTGGCTAGGGTTGGAATTGGAGGAACCAAGCAGTGAGGTTCAGGGAGGGAAGGGAGTGATGTAACTGACCCGACTGATGGGTCAAAAGATCTGGAACTAGGTCCAGATGCCAGGGTTGCTCCAACAGAAAATGGTGTAGAAAGGGGAACCAAACCTGTCGAGGCCAGTAAGGGGCAATGAGGATCAAGGAAGCTTTCTGAGCGATGGCTTTCTGTATCACTTGAGAAATTAGTGGGAAGGGAGGAAATCCGTACAGAAGTCCCCGGGGCCAAATTTGGACTAGAGCGTCCCTGCTGGGATGGCCTGGTAGAGGAAAGAGGGTGAAATAATCTCTGCACTTGCTGTTTTGGGGAGTAGCAAAAAGGTCGCAGCAAGGCTGGCCCCACTTCAGAAAAATTTTTTTTCAATACTGAATTTTTCAGAGACCACTCGTGAGGCATGAGAATAGCTCTGCTCAATTTGTCCGCAATAACATTGGACTTCCCGGGGATGTGCGTTGCAATCAGAAACCGCTGAGAAGAAATCGCCCATTGCCACAGTCTGAGTGCCTCTCGACATAGGGGGTAGGATCTGGTTCCGCCTTGTTTGTTGATATACCACACTACAGACATGTTGTCCGTCTGTACTGCTATCGTTCCCACCGGAAGAGAGTCTTGAAGGGCTTGCAACGCTAAAAGCACTGCTCTCATCTCTAGAAAGTACAGTTTTGTACCTACCATAAATGTAGATGTCTGAACTGGATAGCATCTGCAGTCATAACAACTGGCTTGTCCTGTCGTCAGGCAGCCCTTCAGTCGGCCGGATTCCAAAGTCCGGGTCCGGCTTCGGCTGATGTCGCACTTCACCCGACGTCATCTCTGTTGGTCTTCGGGTATAAAGGCATCAGCCGACGCCATTTTCCTCAGTGTTTCTTGCCCCAGATGCCAGTAGCCCTCTTGAAGGCTAAAATTTGGATAAATGCCAATGTTTCCAAAAAGATAGAGGTAAACACAAAAATAAGCATGTATGTACATATATACAAACAAATACACCATAAAAGACTCCCCCCACCAGCTAGCTATTAGGAGGGTAAACACCCTAGGAGTACCACAGAGGGGAAGGAGGGAGGGTAATCCTGACTGCAGATGCTATCCAGTTCAGACATCTACATTTATGGTAGGTACAAAACTGTACTATGTCCTTCATGGATGCATCTGCAGTCATAACTGGCTAGAATACCATAGCCAACTAGGGGAGGAGGAAAAACTAGATTATGGTGTGTTTAGGATCCCTTGCAGTACAGCAGTGGCAAACCCTGCTCGGGATCTGGAATATAGAGGCAAATTATAATGCTTGGCAAATGTATGCACGGAGGTCCAAGTAGCCGCCTCAATAATGTCTTTGGTTGCCACTCCTCGTAAGAAGGCTGTGGTAGTGGCTGTTGCCCTTGTAGAATGAGGTCTTATGTTCTGTGGAATTGGTTTTCCATGGAAGGAGTAACAGAATCGTATGCAATTTCCTATCCATTTGGAGATTGTCTGTTTGGAAATAGCTTTTCCTTCCCTTCCTGTTGCATAGGCTACAAAAGTTGGTCAGTCTTTCTGCTACTTTTTGTTCTGTCCAAGTAGTAGCGTAGCTGTCTATGTACATCCAAGGTATGCAATATTCTTTCCCTCTGTTTTGTGGGTTGGGAAAGAAGGTAGGTAGGTGGATTGCCTGGTTTAAAGACACTCTGGATACCACCTTAGGCATAAATGTAGGATTAGTCCTCATGGACACTCTATCTTGGTGGAAGATTAGGAAGGGTTGCACTGCCATTAAGGCCTGTAGTTCTGAAACCCTCCTTGCTGAAGTAATTGCCAGTAGGAAAGCAGTTTTCCATGACAGGTGTTGTAGGTCTGCTGTTGCTGCTGGTTCAAAGGGTGATAGTGTCAATTTTTCTAGCACAAAGTTTAAGTCCCAAGCTGGTAATGGTGGTTTCCTTGGAGGTTTTACATTCTTGATTCCTCTGAGGAACTGCCTGAGCAAAGGGTGTGAAAAAACAGGTGGATCAAAGCTGTATTCTGCTGAAATAGCTGATGCATGTATCTTGATGGAGTAGTACGACAGGCCTAAATGAAGAAGTTCGGCTAGGTACTCCAGAATGTTAGGCATATCTATGTTTGACACATCTTTTCCTCTTTCAGTACTCCAAATGACAAACCTTTTCCATTTTCCAGCATAGTTTCTTCTTGTTGAAGGTCTGCGTGCTTCAAGAATAATGTCTTTAACTCTTTGGGAGAGTTCTGGATTAGCTGCTGCTATGTGATGTTCCATGCAGTCAGTTGCAACGTTTTTAGGTTTGGATGTATGATGCTGTAGTTGTTCTGAGTTAACATCAAAGGCATCAGGGGTATTGGCCACATATTGTTCGAGACATGCTCCTCAGCAGTGGGTACCAGTGTTGTCTTGGCCAGTTTGGAGCTATCAGGATTATCCTTGGACGTTCTTCCTTGATTTTTAGTAATACCTTGTGTATCAAGGGAAGAGGTGGGAATGCATATGCTGTTAGGCCTTTCCAGCTGAAGGAGAGCGAATCCACTTTCCATGCTAGTGGGTGGAATGTCTTTGTGCAGAATTTTTTGAGCTGGTGATTGAGAGGTGATGCGAATAGATCTATCTGAGGCATTCCCCATTTCTTTGAGATGGTCTTGAAGATGTCCGGTGCAGCTTCCATTCGTGGGCATCCGATGTGGTTCTGCTTAATATGTCTGCTAGAGTATTCTCTTTTCCCGGTACAAATATTGCCTGTAACTGGATGTTGTAGCTGAGTGCCAGGGTCCACAGCTCCAAAGTCATTCTGCATAGGGGATATGAATGAGTGCCTCCCTGTTTGTTGATGTACCACATGACTGTGGTGTTGTCTGTCCTTATCATCAACTGGCCCTCTGAGAAATGGTCTGAACTTTTGGATTGCCAGTTTTACTGCCAGCATTTCTTTTAGGTTGATGTGCAGGTGAAGTTGATCCTGTGTCCACAATCCTTGCACGCATTTGTCTAGCATGTGGGCCCCCCATCCTAGGTCTGAAGCGTCTGTTGTGATGGTCTGGCTTGCTTGACATCTGCGAAAGGGTAGCCCTGGGTTTGACTGGCATACCTGAGCCCACCATAGGAACTCCTGTTTTAAGCATGGAATTAGTGGGATTTCTGTTTCTAGGCTGTGTCTGTGTTGGGACCATAAATTCTTTAGGTACCACTGTAGTTTTCTCATATGTAGTCTGGCAAGTGGAACCAAGATTATGCATGATGCCATGAAGCCCAAGGCCTGCAGTACTTTTCTTGCTGTTAACTTGTTCAGTTTTGTTAGTGCCAAGAAGTAAAGAGGGAGTTCTTTTTGTTTTTCTGTAGTTAGGAATGCCATCTGTTTTACTGTGTCCAATTCCGCGCCCAAGAATGTCCTTGTTTGGGATGGTATCAGCCTTGACTTTTGTAGATTGACTGTGTATCCCAGTGCTTGCAGCAAGTAAATGACCCTTTGTAAATCTGTTGTCAGCTTGCTTTTGTTGTCCCCTTGTAGCAGGCAGTCGTCTAGGTATGGGTAAATTTGAATTCCCTGTAGTCTGCAATGGCGATTACTGATGCCAGGTATTTTGTGAATACTCTGGGCAGTAGATAAGCCAAAGGGCAATGCTGAGAATTGATAGTGCTCTGATCCTGCAAGAAATCTGAGGTATCTTCTGCAGATTGGTCGAATGGGGACGTGCAGGTATGCCTCCTTGAGATCTAGAGTTACCAGCCAACACTCCTTGCCCAGCATGGGAAGAAGTTGCTGTAGGGTCAGCATTTTGAATTTTGGGACAATGATGTATGTATTTAAGGTGGACAGGTCGAGAATTGGTCTCCAACTTTTTTCCTTTCTTGGAACTAGGAATAGTCTGGAGTAGAACCCCTTTCCTTGCTCTGCTGTTGGCACTCTTTCCACAGCTCTCATGTTTGCTAACTGCATTATCTGTTGTAGAGCCTCTGTTTTTTGATTTGGAGGTAGATTTGGCATTCCTCTTTTGACTGGTAAAGTGTGGAAGTGGAACCGGTAACCTTGATCTATGGTTTGTAAAATCCACTTGTCTTTTGTTATATAGTGCCAGTTCTTTGAAAATAAGGTTAATTTTCCGCCTAGAGGAGCTGCTATTTGTTCCCTGGTAGGCGGATTTAGGTTAAGTCACTGTGGTTGAGTTGATGTAGTGGCAGAGGTTGTGTCTGTGCCTCTGTTGTTACCTTGCCACTGTCGCCCTCTGTAGGCACCTCCCCTGGATTGGTTTCTGCCACTGGAACGCCTATTCCTGCCCCATTGAGATCTTGTGCAGTCAGGAAAGGACCAATTTTTCGCAGGCCAGTTCCTGCTAAACCTTGGGGTTGAACCTGCAAGAAATCTTTAACCGTTTGAACAGATTTTGCCTTTTCTTCCATTTTCTTCATAACCTGCTGGGCAGGTGTACCAAACAAACTTGTCTTATCCATAGGAGCATCTAGCAACTTAGCTTTAACATGATCCGGTAAAGCTTGCTCCTTTAGCCATGCATGCCTTCTTATCACTGTGCCAGTCATGGCTGATCTAAATGAAGCCTCCAGTGCATCATAGCCACATTTTAAGGAATGGTTACTAACCTGTTGTATGTTATTTACCATTTCTAATACATATTTCTTATCAAGAGATTCATCAGTGGTTAGCTTTTTAGTTAACTGATCAAGCATAAACTCTTGGTATTGTATCATGTGAAACTGACAATTTAAAGCTCTAGCTGAGAGAGTAGCTGAAGTGTAGACCTTTTGCCCCATCTGTCTAATGACCTTGCTTCCCTTTCAGAAGGAATAGGGTTTTTAGCTATGGTCGCGGCTACTGCTTTGGGACCCTGGGATATAGTTTCGGGGTCTGCAAGTGGGGCCTTGTAAAGGTGGTGATGAGTGTCTGGCACCCTGTAAAATCTGTCTGGTTTGGCAGGGGCTGGAGGTAAAGAATCTGGTGCGGAGCAGACATCATTGAAAGCATCATCCACCACAGAGAGAACAGGAGGTATAGCTAACGGCCTGTGCTGTGGAAGGTGCAGAAAGGTCCTAAGTCTTTTCTGGAGTCTGAAAATCCTGTTGCTGCCATTGGAACTGCTCTGCATGGCATGTAAGGTTTCCCAAAGGAGAATTCTTCTGGTGGGGAAGCAGCTGGAATGGATTCTTCAGCATCAGAGTCTTCAAAATTGGAGAAAGGAGCCTCTGGCTGATCAGTTATGTCTGATTCATCGGCAGACTCATCAGAGGACACTGGCTCAGGGGGCTCTGCCCTAGGTCTCTTCTCTGGGGCTGAGAGGCCCTGTCTGGGTGAGATTGAGATCCTCTAATTAATGAGATTAAATCTTCTGCCAGAGTAAGCATTTGAGAACTAGAGGAGGGCCTGGTTGTAGGGGGTTTAACAGGCACTGTTTTAGTAGTCTTTGCTGCTTTAGCCCTGGCGAAGGCCTTAATGGACATGGCTGCTGGAGGCCTAGCAGCACCACGTGCTGGGGTAGAGACATCCAAGGGAACGGTGTCTGATAAGTCAGTGGCAACCACCGTAGTGGATAAAATTTCTGAGGCCGTTTCAAGAGTGGTAGCAGGGGCCTCAGTTGTAGAGATAGATTCAGCTGTACTTTGATCAGTTTTCTCCGTCTCGCCGAAACCGAGACACTCGCGGTTTGCTTAACCATGGTTTCAGCCGAAACCGCGGACCGCGAGTGTCGGTCTTTATCTTTGCGTTTTTTGGCAGATTGGGTAGTCGGAGGATCCGACGGCATAATGTACGCAAAAACAGAACCAAAAAACTGTTCAGCAAACTCCGACCGACGCCTAAGCGTTGTCGGTTGAACGGCACAGGCGAACAGGCTGCTACGTCGTGGGCTGGGCCTAAACAAGGCAGACAATAAGAGTGGAAATCTTTATGAGGTATTTGTTTCCCACAGGTTAAACAATTATTAACTTTTTCTGACATCGGCTGAGGCAAGAAAGAGTCCCCAACGGGGTACTTAGCTTTAGAAGTCTTCGAAGTAGTATTTGGTAGAAGTAATCTCTGGATCCGACCGACCGGCACTTGCGAACAGCTTCTGCTTCGGGCGCCACGCGGCAAGAAAGACTGAGGAAAATGGCGTCGGCTGATGCCTTTATACCCGAAGACCAGAGATGACGTCGGGTGAAGTGCGACATCAGCCGAAGCCGGACCCGGACTTTGGAATCCGGCCGACTGAAGGGCTGCCTGACGACAGGACAACCCAGTTGTTATGACTGCAGATGCATCCATGAAGGACATCATTTATATGCAAGTGGCGTTCGTGAGGTTGCCATATGCCCTGGACTGTCCTTCCCTGATAATGCCCCCCCCCACCCGATCAGGGAGGCGTCCGTCGTCAGAGTAGCAACCGGAGGGGGAGGGACAAAGGGTCTTCCTAAGAAGAGCTGTGGGGAAGAAATCCACCAAAGAAGATGATTCCTGCATGCTTGCGTTATCACAATGGTGTGGGACATCGGGAGTTGTTGATATGACCATTGTGTGAAGAGCATCCATTGTAAGATTCTCATGTGAAATCTGGCTAATAGAAGTAGAGGGATAGCAGCTGCCATTATCCCCAGTACTTTCAGGACCAATCTGACTTTGATTTTGTTGCTGTGGAAAAGAAGAGAGACCAGTTTGTGTATGTCTGCTATCCTTTGATCTGAGTCTCACTGACATGCTGACTGTGTCTAGATTTGCGCCTATGAAGGTAATAGCACGACAAGGCAACAAAACAGACTTTTCGCAATTTATTGAGATACCTAGCTTTCGAAAGATGCGAAAAGTGTAGTCTCTGGCAAGTAGCAGAAGATGCTTGGTTAGAGCTGTAAGGAGCCAGTCGTCTAGGTATGGAAACACCTGGAATCCTTGGCGTCTCAGATGAGAGGCAACCACTGCCATGCATTTGGTAAACACCCGGGGGGCTGTGGTGAGTCCAAAGGGCAGGGCCCTGAATTGAAAGTGACTGGTTCCCAGCCTGAAGCGGAGGAATCTCCTGGAGCGTCTGTTCATTTTTATGTGATAGTACGCATCCTGGAGGTCTATAGAGCACATCCAGTCTTCCTTCCCCAGTAGGGGTAGGATGGATTGCAGCGTGACCATCCGAAACCTTGTTTTCTTGACAGACTTGTTCAAGATACTGAGATCCAAGATGGGCCTCCAGTCCCCTGTTTTCTTTGGAACCAAAAAGAATTTGGAGTAGATTCCGGATCCTTGCTGGTCTGCTGGAACTGGTTGAATGGCTCTTTTTGCAAGCAACTTTGATATTTCTAACGCTGCTTGTTCCCTTTGAGCGGGTGGAACATCTGGAAGGGACTTTTTTTATTGGTTTGGAGTGCGAAAGAATGGAATGGAATAGCCTTCGGAAATGATGGACTGTACCCACTTGTCTTGAGTTAGAGAACGCCAGGCTTCTGGGTACAGTGAAAGTCTTCCCCCGACTGCCTCCGAAGGTGGACAGCCAGGCAACACCTCAGGGATGCTGAAAGGGCTTATCGGAAAAGGTTTCTCGATTGCCCTGGTTCTGCGGACCCCCCCCTGCCTCTAGGGCGTCTACCATTATTGTTCCCCTCTGCCTCTAGAGGGGAACCGACTCTGTGCGTCAGGCAAAGCCCCTTGAGATTGCTTGCGGAACCACATCTTTCCACTTTTCTGGCCCTTAGGGTAAGGCCTAGAAGGAGTAGAAAAATGGACTCCGACGGCAGAAAGAGTTTTGCCATCAGTCTCGCACCTTGTCAAGGTTTCTTTCACTTGAGGACCAAAAAGGGACGATCCGTCAAACGGGGAGTTAGTGAAAGACATCTTAAAGGGGTCCGCAAAATTGCATAGCCGCATCCAGGCATGCCGGCGTAAGGCCACACCTGTACCTGCGGCTCTGCTCGCTCCATCAGCCGCATATGAAAGGAGGCGCATGGAGGAGTTAGCTATAGAATTTAGGGTAGCCAGCTGAGCGTTCATCTTGTCTTGAAAACCCGCAGCTGTAGGATCCTTTAACATCTCACTAGCTTCCTTAATCAAGTCTCTTTGAAGACGAGTGAAATGACAGAGGTAGTTCAGCGAACGCATTGAAAAGGTCGCTGACGAAAACATCCGCTTCCCGTACCTGTCCATAGACCTAGATTCCTTGTTAGGTGGATGGACAGGCACTGAAGGATCAAGCTAGTTCCTTCTTGGTGGCAGCAGCTACCACCATAGCATCCACAGAAACTCCTTTAGTCAGAAATTGCTTGTCTGCTGGTGCTGTAATAAACTTTGAAGGTCTCCTGGGGGTGGGGTCCACAGAGTCAGGAGCCGTCCAAGCCTTTTTTGCTACCACCTGCATAAGGGGGTCAAAGGGGGGGGGGCACCCAGGAGGTGGAAGGGCGAGAACCGAATGCCTCAAGATACACAGATTCATCCTCCGAAGGGTTAAGGGCTGGCCAATTTCCCCTGTTTCAAGATCTCCAGGATGTCTGCAAAGGCGACATCTTCAGAAGGGGAACGGGGGGAACCCTCAGAATCCTCTAAATCCGTGTCAGAGGTGACAGACTCAGGTGAGTCTATGTGCTTCCTCTTGCACTTTCTCTTCCTCAGGGGCTCCCCTGCCAATTCAGGAGAGGCCTCGGAAGAGGATGAGATCCCCACAGGGGATTCTTGAGGAGCTGGCTCTCTGCGGTCTGGGATGAGGGAGTGAGTAGACATTACCTGAGGCACCGAGGAGGGAGGGGCGGACGGAGCCGACTGTGGAGTTGAACCAGGTTCCAACACACTCCACATGACCTCGAAAGCACCCCTGTCAGGCAGAGCCAGAGGTCCCCGCTCCGAAAAGCTAAAAACCTCCCTCGGCACCAACAGTGATGGTTCCGAGGCCGATGTCAGAGCCGAACTCACCAGCGCCGAAGCACCGAGAGGGAGAGCGGGGTCGGACAAGGTTCCGATACCACTCACCCCCTCGGAGCCGACGAGGGAAGTCCGGCACCGAGAATCTTCCAAAGAAGAAATCGGAGCCGACGATGGAGCCGAAGACAACTGTATCGGCTCCGACGCTACCACAGTCTCGGGTCCGAAACGCCCCGGCTCCGAGCTCAAGGGAGTCAGAGGAGGAACATTTTGAGAAACAGGATTAAGCATCGACTGATGAGTCGGGCTCTGAAGCATTTGGGCCAGTGCCTCGGACTTAAGAAGTCGACTCACTACCCTCTGAAGGTCATGGTCAGAAAGTCTCGATGACCTAGTGGAGTGAGATCTATGGCTCTGTTCAGACAGCAAGGGAGATGCTGGAGCCGAATGAACGGAGCCAAGGGACAGTGACATGGACCTCTTCCTAGATGTCGGTTCCGATAGTCTTATCGGAGCCCTCTCAGAGATTTCTAATACCTCGGCTCCAGCCGGAGCCGAGGGAACCACAGAAATAGGAGTTCAAGTCTCATCGGCTCCAGCCGGAGCCGATGTTGTAGCAGACTTCGACATCTTAGGTATCGACTCAGTTGCTGGAGTCAAAGACCTAGAAGCCTTAGAGGGTTTGCCCGAAGAAACAGTCGGGGGACCCTCAGGTTTTAGCAAGCCCCGTAAAATGAGCTTATTTTTTCTTTCCTGCAGGACTCTAGGGCTGAAGCCATGGCATACAGCACAAGAGTCCTGCAGGTGTAAAGGTCCCAGGCAGTACACACAAGAAGTGTGACCGTCTGTCAGAGACATCTTCTGACAGCACGAGTCACACTTCTTGAAGCCTGAGACCTTCGAATCCTTAGACATATTAAGGAACAAGTGCAATCACACACAAGCACAAACACACCGATTACACTATTCACTAAAATAAAACTAACTTAAAACTAAATAAGTTTAGATAGTCTTAAAAATTTTTAAAAGTCCCTACAAAAACACATACACTCCAAGGAGGGATGGAAGGGCCCGAAGGCCTAAGGGAAGAGCATACAAGTTCTTGTGGTAAAGAGGGAGAATAACAAGGAGGAAGGGAAAAAAATCCTTTAAAGGCAAGGGGATACTGAACAAAAACTAATTTAAAAGGGATTTTTTAAAGTTTTTAAACTGTTTTCTACACTAACCTGAAGCCGGTTGAAGCAACACACCTCGATAGCTGTAGCGGCAAACGAGATCTGAGGTATTACCGCCTAGCATTGTGGGATATAAGGGGAGCCTTGAGCTGGTGGAACCAACTCTTGAGCTTTTAGAGTGGTTGAGTCGGAGCAGAGGTCGGCTCCGAACCCATCCAGCAAGAATGAAGGCGAGATGGACAACTTAACATGTGCTAGTTTTCCCCCTAAGGGGGCTGCCAAAAGATAAGTGCTTGGTTCTGGCAGAGGAAAGTCAATGGGACGGTTTCCTGCATGGTTGTGATTTGTCGTATCTGCTTTTGGAGGTAGAAGCACCCCATTGTTTAGGCCTGTATGAGCCTTGGGGCTGAGATCTGCCTCTGGGGAGTCTGTATCTGCCTCTTTGTGGCCTGTCTGACACTGGAAAGGACCAATTCTTTGTACCCAGTAACTGCTAAATCTGGGTGGCTGTACCTGTAGGAAATCATTGACTGTTTGCATAGATTTAGCGTTATCCTCAATTTTCTTCAACACCTCTTCTGCTTTAACACCAAAGTATCATGCTGTAATGGAGCATCTAAGAGTTTTGCTTTAACATGATCAGGCAGATTCTGTTCTTTTAACCAAACATGCCTCCTAATGACAGAACCCGTAACAGCGGCCCTGCAGGAGGCCTCTAGAGAATCAAAACCACATTGCAAAGTATGCTTTCCCACTTGTTCAGCTGCATGCAATAAATCCTGCATTTCTTTGTTTTCTGCACATTCTGAATTTGTCAACTTTTTCTGTTTAAGCACCGACATAAGATGCTGCTGACATCTAAGCATATGAAACTGGCAATTTAAAGCTCTTACAGCCAAGGTAACAGAAGTGTAAATCTTTTCCCCCATCTGTCCAGGGCCCTAGAATCCCTATCAGAGGGGATAGGGTTTTTTGCAGTGGAAGCCTTGACCCCTTTGGGACCCTGAGAGATAGTTTCTGGGTCAGCAGCAGGGTTTTTATAAAGAAATTTATGTGAATCACGGACCCTGCAGTATCCGTCTGGCTTAACAGGAGCTGGTGGTAGAGAGTCTGGAGACAGAACGGACTCTGAGAATACATCATCAACAATGTCCAAACAGGAGGGATAGCAAGGGGCCTGTGCTGAGGTAATAAAAGGAAGTTTGAGCCTTTTCTTGGATTCTGAGTAATCTTGGCTCTCCTAGTGGAAATGCTCCCTCATAGTATGCAGTGTCTCCCCAAAAGAATAATCCTTAGGAGGAGAGGCTGAAGGGATGGATTCTTCAGCATCAGAATCCTCATAGGGAGGAAAAGAATATTCCTGTTCAGAAGAGGAATCACAGGAAATGGAAACCTGATCTGAAGATTCATATTCTATCTCTTACCTAGGCCTCTTAACAGGAGGGGGATGGGAACCCCTGATCAAAGTAATTTGGTCTTCGGACATTTTAAGCATCTGTTTTTTAGGCATGGTGGCCTGTCCAGGAGAACGCTGTACTTGTTTCTTTGTCTTTAGAGCTGCTTTAGTCTTTGCCTCTGAAGCTGAAGTAGGTTTCACATATAACTGTGTAGGCCTGAAAACACCCTCAGAAGCCGATGCCTGCTCAGCGGCTCCAGACCCATCTGAGGGAATAGTTTCAGAGCGTCCAATACCTTGAGTTTTCAGCGGCCTAGTCAGCTCCACGTGGGAGTCAGAAGAGGCCTATGGCTCTGAGGTAGCGGGCGTCAGGGGCTGCGAAAGCGCCTCACTGAGAAGCGGCGAACCGGCGACAGGTCTAGCGAAAGCCTCGTCGTCGGTTTTGGACCTCGGATGCCTGTCTTTTTCTTTGAGCTTTTTATAAACTCCGGTTAGTCGGCTGTTCCGACGGCATTATATAATTGAATCTTCTGCCAAAGTAATGAAATGCAAAATCGTACCGACGCTTAATAGTGCGTTGGTTAAATCTACCACAAAACCGACAACTAGCAACATTGTGATCAGGGCCTGGGCAAAGAATACAGTAAGAATGAAAATCCTTATGAGGTATTTGCTTCCCACAAGAAATACAATTATTAACTTTTTCTGACATTGGTCTGGAGCAAGAAAAAAGTTTCCCCAATGGGGTACTTTGCTTTAATGAAGACTTCGGATCTGAAATTCGAATTTGAAAATCTCAGGAGTCGGCCGACCGGCACTTGCTAACTGCTTTTGCTTCGGGCACCGTGCGGCAAGAAAGACTGAAGAAAATGGCGTCGGCTGCATCTTTTATACCCCTGGCGCACTGACGTCAGGGAGGAGGCGACAGCAACCGATGCCGGACCTAGACTTTGGAATTCAGGCCGACTGCAGGTAGCCTGCCAGCAGGATAACCCAATTGTAATGACTGCAACAGTGAAACACGATGAACATCCATGTTTTAGTTATGAAAACACACCCATTTATACCCCATGATAAAAGTCACATGTAACAAAATCACCAATACATATAAAAACTAAGTTTCTAAAACTATTAACCCATTACACACCATACTACTTCAATTTCAAAACAGAATTAATGGAACAAACATCATTTAGACCAGGATGGTTACAGGCATTTAAAATCAGCTGCCATTTTAATTCAGACATTTCTAAATGTTCCTCAATAAACCATCCCTGTCCATCTGTTTTAATTTGTTCTAAATCATAAAGTTAAAATTCTGCTGTGTATATCTTTCAATATGTTTATACAATGCATTTGTACTTTTACGATTCTTTATATCTAAAATGTGTTCATACACCCGCCTTTTAAAATGTCTCTCTTACTCACATAAAATGCTGTACACGAAGTACACTGGGCTAAATACACTATACCAACAGTGTTGCAAGTAAATATACCCTTAATATGATAAATGTGGCTGTAAAAAGTGAAAAAATCACTAGAGTTAACATACTGACAAATGGAAAAATGTCCACATTTTCTGGTACCAACTATACCGGTTGCACACTTCAACATGTCTCTTTTCTAAAATACTCTTAATGGAATTGCCTTTTTTGTATACTATCACTGGTTTAACACCTAATTTCTCTATGAAATCTGTGTCTGTAAAGACTAATTCCCAGTTTTTGCACAACACTTCGGATATATATTAACTATCAACCGTAAATGGTGTAATAAAACTATATGTATTATTCTGTGCAACACTGTTACCCATCTGTGCTACATTGGTATTAACATTTTCTACAGGTGGTTCCAATATGGGACTATATACCCCATTTCTTCTTTTATTTACCACCTCATTTAAAATATCTTCCGAAAAAGTTTGAGGATAACCTCTTTTTAAGAGCATATCCACGACATTCTTACATTCTGTATAAATCTCATCCAAATTGGACACCATTCCAGCCACATGAACTAGTTGGCCCTTAACCACTGCTTTTTTCTGGTGTCTAGGGTGCCAACTAGAGAAATGTAAAGTATTGGAAAAGGTTGGCTTACGAAAAATTGTAGAAAAACATTTGTTTAAACATCTTTCCCAATTCTCAACATCCAAAAAGAAATACTGTCTATCATAATGGGAAGAAAATTTTAAGAATTCAACTGTATGATTAATATACCCTAAAAATGCATTCATTTTTTTCAATGGTATCTATCCAAAAAATAAAAACATCATCTAGAAATCTAATAAAGACCAACAGTTTACATACTGACTAGTAAAATGTAATAATTTTCCCATTTTATCATAACATAATTGATCACCATTAATACGATTATACACAAAGGCCTACAAAATCCATCGTTTAGGCCCATAGTGGATGGCTCAAGGTGTAAAACTTATTTTATAGCTCAGTGGATTGATGAACATGTTAAGTGTTTTTTCCAAATATCCACGTTTGCAAAAATTCGTGGCATTTTTTAGAGATGATAAATAACTTGCCATATATTGAAACAGGGATATTTATTACCATGGATGTGCACAACTTTTTCTCAGTTATTCCACAAGATATAGGTGTACAATGGTTTGAGCAACAATTGTTCAGTACGAGATTATTAAGCAATACTACTGTAAATGCTTGTGTTACATTAAAGGAAACAGTATTAAAAAATAATTTTTATTTACTTTGAGGGACAAACATAGGCAGCTAACTGGGGTTGCAAAGGGTTCAGCATGTGCCCCTAGCTTTGCCAATTATGTTAGGATAAAATGGGAAAATGATTAAATTTTTACTAGTTAGCATGTAAACTATTGGTCTTTACATATTACATTTCTGGATGATGTTTTTTATTTTTTGGATAGATAACATTGAAAAATGGAATGACTTTTTAGGGTAAATTAACCATACAATTGAATTCTTAAAATTTTCTTCCCATTATGATACAGACCAGTATTTCTTTTTTTGGACATTGAGATTGGGAAAGATGTTTTAAACAAATGTTTTTATTCTACAATGTTTCGTAAGCCAACCTTTTCCAATACTTATTTACATTTCTCTAGTTGACACCAGAAAAAAGCAGTGGTTAAGGAACAACCAGTTTGTGTGGCTAGAATGGTGTCCAATTTGGATGAGTTTTATATAGAATGTAAGAATGTCATGGATATGTTCTTAAAAAGAGGTTAGCCTCAAACTTTTTTGGAAGATATTTTAAATGAGGTGGTAAATAAAAGAAGAAATGGGGTATATAGTCCCATATTGGGACCACCTGTAGAAAATGTTAATACCAATGTAGCACAGATAGGTAACAATGTTGCACAGACATTCATATAGTTTTATTACACCATTTATGTGGATAGTTATTATATATCTGAAGTGTTGTGCAAAAACTGGGATTAGTCTTTACAGACACAGATTTCATAGAGAAATTAGGTGTTAAACCAGTGACAGTATACAAAAAAGGCAATTCCATTAAGAACATTTTAGAAGAGAGACATGTTGAAGTGTGCACAGGTATAGTTGGTACCAGAAAATGTGGACATTGCTCCATTTGTCAGTATGTTAACTCTGGCGATTGTTTTACTATTAACGGCCACATTTATTATATTAAGGGTAGATTTACTTGCAACACTGTTGGTATAGTGTATTTAGCCCAGTGTACTTTGTGTACAGCATTTTATGTGGGTAAAAGAGACATTTTAAAAGGCGGGTGTATGAACACATTTTAGATATAAAGAATTGTAAAAGTACAAATGCATTGTATAGACATATTGAAAGATATACACAGCATAATTTTAACTTTATGATTTTAGAACAAATTAAAACAGATGGACAGGGATGGTTTACTGAGGAACATTTGGAAATGTCTGAATTAAAATGGCAGCTGATTTTAAATGACTGTAACCATCCTGGTCTTAATGACGTTTGTTCCATTAATTCTGTTTTTGAAATTGAAGTATTATGGTATGTAATGGGTTAATGGTTTTAGAAACTTAGTTTTTAAATGTATTGGTGATTTTGTTACATGTGACTTTTATCATGGGGTAAAAATGGGTGTGTTTCCGTAATTCAAACATGGTTCTGATGAAGTTCTTGTGAATGAAAGCGCTTGACCATTAAAGATTCTCTATCTGGAAGTGACTCGGATATTTTTTGTGGTTCTCAGTTTGTTTTATCAGTGGAATTTGCTTAGTTTGCCACTGTGTTTTGCTTGGACAGTACTATGAGGCCTGAAATGTTAGATAATACTATAAGGCTAGCTCCCAGGCCAAGACTACTGACCGGCAAAGAGGGTATGACCTTGTACCCCCCTTGTTTGTTCAGGCATCACATGACTGTGGTGTTGTTTGTAACCATTACAAGGGGATCTGGAGACCACAAGTGGTGAAGAACTTTTATGGTCTGAATCATTGCTAACATTTGACATTTTTGTGTTTTGTAGCATTCAAAGGACCCCATTTGCCGTGCACTTGAAATGCCCTGAAAACTGCTTTCCATGCAAAATATGACAAGTCCGTCTGGACTGACTTAACTGGGGTATGGAGGTAGAAGGGCAGGGCTAGACTGAGAGATATACGACCCCTCCACCACTAACTCATGATTCACAAATTCCAGCACTGGTACCTGGAACTCTAAGGGATGCAAGTGCTGGCACAATTTTTAAGTACCATTTTCAGTTTTTCATATGGTGTCTGTCCAGTGGTATCATGAGGTTCATTAATGCCATAAGGCCTGGAATTTTGAGAAAAACTCTTGCAGAGCTAACTTCTTGGAGAGAAATTATTGACAAAGTTCCGATAAGTCAGGACTTTGTCTTTGGTAGAAAGGCCATTTTTTCTGCATCTATCATATACTACAGAAAGACAATTCTTTTAGATGGTGTGAAACAGGACTTTTGTAGGCTTAATATGACATCCAGGAGAGAGAGAGAATGGTTAAGGCAGTGTCTAATGAATCTAAAGATCAGGGAACAAACTCTGCACAAATCAGCAATCTGTCAAAATAAATACATGAAAATCTGGATGCCCTGGGTCCTGCAATAAGCAACCAGTGGAGCTAAGCACTTTGTGAATATTTGAGGTGCAGTAGAGACAGCCAAAAGGGTAACACAGAAATCTGACAACGTGAGCCAGACATTTCCTGAAGTTAGGAGCAAGTGGAATGTGATAAGCATCTTTCAGATCTAAAGTCACCATGAAACAGTGGTCCGGAAGAAGGGACAAAACCACCTGCAGGGTGAGCATTCTGAATTTTGGTACTTTTGGAAAGGTATTTGGGTAGGACAAATCTAACACTGGTCTCCACACAACAGCTCCTTTTTGGGTACCAAAAAAATTCTGGAGAAACACTCTTTGGCTTTTTGTGGTGCAGGAAAAAAGCTATGTAGTCATCTAACATTCCATCTGTGTTGTCCATTTTCATTCTTCCTCCACTAGAGGCCTCGGATCAGACTCTGACATTGCTAAAGGTTGTAGCAACGAAAAACTCTCAAGCTTCTCCTTTACTCATAATGCACCAAACCCAAGTACCTCACATCTTGTTTGCTGATTTTTAGTAAAAGTAAATATTTGCAGTGCAATTAAATAAGTAGACGAGTATATCTGAAGCTTAATACAAACAGTGAGATATCCTCTAACCACTTATTCCTCAAGGAGTCTTCTAAGGATGGGGGTTGGTGGGTGGCAAGTTGAAGAATGAAAATGGACAACACAGATGGAAAGTTATAGTGAGTACATAACTTCTTTATCTGATACTGTCAATTTTCATTCTATCTTCAACTAATGGGGACAGAGTCCACAGCTATCTAAGATCCTGGGTGGACTCGGAGAAAAATGTTCCTGAGCACCAGTGAACCAAATGATGCCCGACCTCTAGAGACCAGATCCAATTTGTAATCGGTAACAAAGGTACGGATGCTCTGAAATGGAAAACTGAGGTAGGTGCCATGGATTTAGCTGAATGGCCCGTAATGGACTTTGGTACAGTGACACCCAATTTGCTATAAATAAATGCAATACAGTCAGATAGCCATCTGGCTAAAGATTCTTTGGCAAGTGGCTTTCCCAATTTTCCTTCTGCAAATGAAACACTGTCAGTTTTTCTGATGTCTTTTCTATGTAGTAAAAGATGTAATTGTCTATGAACATCCAATAAGTGTAATGTATTCACCTTTGTTAGCAAAATTAAGAAATACTGGTAAATTAATAGACTGATTGATAACAGATTCGGAGACCACCTTAGAAAGAAATTATGCACTGGTTTGCAGTATAACTCTATCCTTGTGAAAAAAAAATTAAATACTGAGGTTTTGAAGACGAGGCTGGAATCACCGAAATCTGGCAGAAGTAATGGCTACTAGAAATATTGTTTTCCAAGAAAGATATTTAAGGTCACACTTAGATGCTGGTCGAAGGGAGAATGAAGAAGTGCCTGCATTACCAGATTTAGATCACATATTGGGGGGGGGGGGGGGTCTTTAAAGGGAGGTCTTACAAGAAGACTGTGTTGCAAAAAGGCTTTGCAGAGCATATAAAATGAAAGTGGAACCATCAAATCCAATATGAAAATTCAATATTGCTGCTAACTGAACTGTTGAGTAACTAGCTCCTTCTTTAAAAAGTAGGGCCAAAACTTCAAGCATGCTATGTACTGGAGCTGAAAAGTGATCAACACTGTTTTGATGTGCCCAGCAAAAAATAATTTTTCCATTTACTGGAATAAAGCTCTCGTGTAGCATGTTTATGGGAAGATGAAATTAAATGTCTGGCTGAGGAAGAGAACATAGGTTTGTCTGGCTATTAATGGAAATGGAGAAGTCAGGCCATCAGCCTTAAGTGCAATATATCTGGATGGATCATGCCTGTCAGGTGAGACAGGAGTTCTGGAATTTGATCCAGAACCAAAGGTTGAAGTAACTGAGGCCAAAGGAAGGGGAACCAAAACTGTCAAGGCCAGTAAGATGCAATGAGGATGACTTTGCTCTTCAACATGGAAGCTTTCTGTAGGACTTCTGCAATTACAGAGATTGGGGTTAGGCATATAGTAGACCAAGGGGCCAATTGTGAAGTACAGCATCCCTTGGTGATACACCCTGGTGGAGGGATTAGGGCAAAGTAGCTGCTGCATTTGATGTTTAGAGGAGAAGCAAAAAGACTGCAGCAACGCTGGCCCCATCGACAAAAAATAATTTCTGTCATGTTCTTGTTTAGAGACCACCTGAGAGGTAGAAGAATACACCTGCTCAGTTTGTCTGCTATCGCACTGGACTTCCCCGGAATGTGCATTGCTATGAGAAAGCAGTTGGATGAGATTGCCCATTGACACACACTGAGCTCTTCTGGTCACAAAGGGTATGATCTAGTCCCTCCTTGCTTGCGGATGTACCAAACTACTGACATATTGTCCGTTTGAATTGCAACCACCCCTGAAGGGAGGGCATCTTGGAAGGCCTGCAATGCTAAAAAGCACTGCCCCCATCTCTAGGACACCAATATGCAAGTTGACCTCTTCGGGGGAACAAGGGCCTTGAACTGTTTTCTCCAGAAATTGATCCCCCCACCCCAACTGGGAAGTGCCCATGGTAAGTATGGCCTTGGGCTGAGAGGGAATGAATGCATGGCCTTTTAGAACCTGATCTGACTGAATCCACCACCTGAGATATCCTTTGCACGTGTGAGTGATTCGTATCAGAGATTACATGAGTTGGTAAAGTATCAACCACTGTACTGCTAGCATCCACTGGTGATTCCTCATGTAAAATCTGGCTAAAGGTAGCAGTGTTATCACTGCTGACACTGACCCTAAAGCATGACGGACCAAGTGGGTTGAAATTTTGGTAGTTCAGAAATTTTTTCCGACTTGTAATCGTGTAGTTTGAACCCTTGCGGGAGGCAGTGAACCTATCATTGATCTTATGTTGTACAGTGTTCCTATGAATATGAATTCCAAATTCTGAGTTGGTTCCATTTGAGACTTGTAGTTTATGGTTATCCCCAGATGAGAACACATCTGGAGAACCTGATCTCTTGACCTTATCAACTGATACCTAGTCGGGGAGGTAATGCGTCACTTATCTTGATATGGAACACACAGAAGCCTTGCAATCTCAAGTGAGCTGCTACTACTGCTACATCTGGTGAACACCCTGGTGGCTGTGGTGAGACCAACAGGCAGAACCTCTGAATTGGTAATGACTGGCTCCCAGCTGGAAGAGTAAGTACCTTCTGGACCGTCTGATCTTCAGGATCCGTTGCATCACATAAAGATGGTCTACTGAGCATATCCAGCTGTCCTTGCTCAGAAACGGGAGAATGGATTGGACCATGACCACCCAAAACGTGCTACGTCGAACTAAACTGTTTAAGCTGCTGAGATCCAGAAGTGGTCTCTGGTCCCCTGTTTTCTTTGGCACTAAAATGAAACTTGAGTAGGCTCTGAATTCTATCGGGTCTGGTGAGACCGCTTGGATGACTCCCTTTCTAGCAGCTGTTGAACCTGAACTGCTGCTTGTTCCCTTTGACTGGGTGGAACACCGGGGATTTTTCTTGAAATCAGAGGAGGCAGGAAAAGGGTATTATAAAGCCTCTGGAAATAATGCTCTGCACCCAAGTATCGTTACTTCTGGCCAGACTCTCTGATGCAGGAATAGTCGAGCCCCAATTGCTGCTAGAGTACGGCAATCGTGCTTCCTTTCAGGATGCTGGAAGGGTCCATCAAAGAAAGTATCGCTGGGCCCCTGGTTTTGCAGACCACCTCTGACGCGGGGACAGCGTCTACCATTAGAGCTCCCCCGTCTAGTCCTGGGGGAACTTCCACTACATGTGTCCTGGAAAGGTTAGTGGGCTTTCTTGAACCACATCTTCCAACCATCTCCTTGATTCATAGCAAAGGTTCTTTGAGGAGTCTAAAAATGTATGCCCATGGCAGACAAGCTCTTTCTGTATTTCTCACACCTGGATAATGTGTCCTTTACTTTGGGGACAAACAAAGATGTGCCGTCAAAAAGGAGCATTGATTAACAAAGACTGGAAGGGCTTTGCAAAATCACAAAAGCATCCAGGCATGCCTCCTAATAGACATGCCTGAACCCACTGCCATTGAGGTTCCTTCGGCTACATGTGAAATAAGCCTTATGGAAGAAAGTACAGTTGTGTACACTTACCATAAATGTAGATGTTCGAGTGTATTCACTTTTGCAGTCATCACATTTGGGTTATCTGCCTGCAGATAGCCCTCAGCCGGCCTGAATACCAGAGTCTTGGGATTTCTGCGTCGGGTACTGTCACTTCTTCCATGACGTCAGGGGTATAAAACATGCAGCAGACGCCATTACATCAGATTTTCTTGCCCCAGATGTCAGGTGCCCCCACAACAGGAAGCAATTATATGGTATGTTACACCCTTATCAAAAAGCAAATACACATGAAAAAAATATATACATACCAAACAAGAATGAAAGGTAGAGCCAAGAGAAGTCAGGGGGCTGGTGGGAGGTTAACCAGGACTGCAACAGTGAATACACTCGAACATCTACATTTATGGTACGTGTACACAACTGTACTATATTCTTAGTGTTTCACTGCTGCAGTCATCACATTTGGGTTTAATCCCAAAGCTAAGGAAGGGAGGAGGTAGTTAAAGAGCATTAGGGCCAGATATTAAGCCCCGCAAGACGGCTGTGGCAAATCCAGCTCTGGATTTACAAAAGTTAGGGAGGTGGTAATGCTTGGTGAAGGTATGTACAGAGCTCTGGGTAGCAGCTTCCAGGATGTCCCTGGTAGGGACTCCCCTGAGAAATGCCATAGAGGTAGATGCAGCCCTAGTGGAATGTGACCTTAACCCCCTGTGGGGTAGATTTCCCATGGTGCTTGTAGCACAAATGAATGCAATGGGCTATCCATTTCAAAATGGTTTGCATTGAAATGGCCTTCCCCTCTGCCCCTGCAGCAAAGCCAACTAGCAGCTGGTCAGATTTTCTGAGAGGTTTAGTCCTGTCCAAATATAATGTAAGCTGTCTGTGCACGTCCAGAGAGTGCAGAATCCGTTCCACTTTGTTTTGTGGATTAGGGAAAAAAGTAGGCAAATGAATGGACTGGTTTAGGGCCACACTAGATACCACCTGGGCATAAAGGAATGATTAGTCCTGAGGGAAACCCTGTCCATATGGAAGACAGTGAAGGGTTCCACTGCCATGAGGGTCTGTAATTCTTACACTCTTCTTGCTGAAGTGATGGATAGATGTAAGGCTGTTTTCCAAGAAAGGAATTTCAACTCTGCTGTTGCAGTTGGCTCAAAGGGGGGAAGAGTGAGCGTTTCCAATACAAAGTTAAGGTGCCAGGCAGAAGTGAGAGCGCTCCTGGAGGGGGGGGGGGGGTCTTAAATATTTGGCCCCTCTAAGGAATTGTTTTAGCAAGGGGTGAGAGAAGAGGGGTTGGCTCAGTATTATAATGTGCCGAAATGGCAGAGGAATGAATCTAAATTGATGAGAAGGATAGGCCCTTGTGGAGCATTTCTGTTAAGTACTCTAGAATATGAGGTAGGCTGGGCACCGTTGTGGCCATGCCCTGAGCCTGGCTCCAGGAGCAGTATATTTTCCACTTTTCAGCATAGGATTTTCTGGTACTAGGCCTCCTTGCCTCCAGAATGACATCCCACACCTGCTTACCAAGGGATGCTAGAGGAGAGCTCATGGAATTAGCCAGGCTGCAAGGTTCAGGGTTTGAAGCTGAGGTTGCAGAATCTGACCCGTCTGCTGGGACAGCAGAGAAGTGGGTCCGAGGCAGGTGTAGCAGTGTCAGACTGCGCAAGAGGGGGTACCAGTGCTGGTGTGGCCAGTCTGGTACAATCAGTATTGTTTTTGGCTTGTCCTGTCTGATCTTTAGTAGAACCTTCGAGAGGAAAGGCAGAGGGGGAAAGGCATAAACCGAGAGGCCTTCCCAGGTAAAGGACAGGGCATCCACTTTCCAAGCTTGACTGTGGGGAGTTCTGGTGCAGAATTTGTTCAATTGGTAGTTCTGAGGGGAGGCAAACAGGTCTACCTCTGGGGTCCCACATTTGTTCCTCAAGAGGTTGAATATTTTGGGTTCTAGTTTCCATTCGTGTGGGTCCATGAAATTTCGGCTTAAGTCATCTGCCAGCGAATTTAGTTTGCCTGGCAGGAATTGAGCTTGTAGGTGCACTTGGTAGCTCAAGGCTGTGCTCCACAGAGCTATGGCTAGTCTGCAGAGAGGGTAGGAGTGGGTTCCCCCCTGCTTGTTTATGTACCACATAACTGTGGTGTTGTCTGCCTTTACCAATAGCTGTCCTGGGAGAATAAGGTCTTCAATGCATTCTGTACAGCTACCATTTCTTTTTGGTTGATATGCAGGTGCATCTGTCTCGGGTTCCATTTTACCTGAATGCACTGCCCTGCCATGTGAGCCCCCCATGCATAGTCTGATGCATCCGTTAGGGTTTGGGCAGCAGGGGGGGTATAGTGTGAATGGTAGTCCCTTGTTTTGGTGGAAGGCCTCTGCCCACCAGAGGAACTCAAGGTGTATGCAAGGTATGATAGGAATCATTGTTTCTTGGCTGTGAGAATGTTGACTCCATAGGCTTTTTAGATACCACTGTAGTTTCCTCATATGCAGTCTTGCATATGGAATTAGAAGAATGCAGGAGGCCATGAACCCCAAGGCTTGCAGTATTTGTCTTGCAGATAGCAGGGTTTTTTGTGGCCACTTGTCTGAAATAGGTTACCAAATGAATTTGCTTTTCTGGGGTGAGGTAAGTCATCTGGGAAGTTGTATTCAAGCTTGCACCCAGGAATGGAATTTGTTGACCGTATACCAGTTGTAATTTCTTTTCGTTTATGGTGTACCCCAGACAAGTAAGAACCATTTTTACAAATACCAGATGATTCAAAAGTATGCCCTGGCTTTCTGCCTGAATTAGACAATCGTCCAGGTATGGTTATATCTGAATAATTCTTTGCCTGCAAAATGCAATAACTGGAGCCAGGCACTTTGTGACTACTCTGGGCGCAGTAGACAAGCCAAAGGGCAGTGCAGAGAACTGATAATGCGTGTAGCCTGCTTTGAAGCGTAGGTATCTTCTGCAAGATTCCCTGATTGGGATGTGCAGGTATGCTTCGTTTAAATCTAGTGTTGCCAACCAGGCGTCTTTGTCTAGCATAGGAAGCAATTGGTGAAGAGTCAGCATCTTGAATTTTGGAATCTCCAGAAAGGTGTTTAGAGTAGACTCCATTGACTGGACGCCATGATGCGTCTTTTCTGGGTACCAGGAAAAGTCTGGAGTAGAAACCTTGTCCCTTTTCTGGTACCAGTTGAGTAGCCCCCATACTTAAGAGAGAAAATACTTGTTTTTGAGCCTCTGCCCACTGATCGGGGGGCAGGTCCGGACACCTATTTGGTGTTGGCAACGTGTGGAAATGAAATCTGTATCCCTGGGACACTATATTTAAAACCCATTTGTCCTGGGTTATGACTTCCCAATTCTTTGCATGAAGAGCAATCTTTCCCCCCAAAGGGGCAGTCAAAAGATAAGTGCTTGGAAATTTTAAAAGGAAGTCATTGAGACTGTTTACCATATGGGGGTGTCTTGTTATTTCCCAATTTAGAAGTGGAGCCGCCCCCCCCCCCCTGCTTAGTTCTGAGAGTCCTCTGGAACTGAAACCTGGGGTTTTTGCTGTATCTGGGTTTGGCTTGAGAAGACCTGTAAGGGACTGGAAAGAACCAATTCTTAGTAGGCCAGTGCCTACTAAATCTAGGAGGTTGCACTTGTAAAAAAAATCTTTAACAGTTTGCATAGATTGAGCTTTGTCTTCCATCTTTTTAAGAACTTCTTCAGCCTTGTTGCCAAACAGGCAGTCCTGATTTAAAGGAGCATCCAACAATTTAGTTTTAACATGATCAGGCAAAGATTGCTCCTTAAGCCAAGCATGCCTTCTAAGCACAAACCCAGTAACAGCAGCCCTGCAAGAGACCTCAAAAGAATCAAAACCACACTGCAAAGTATGTTTGCCAACTTGTTTAGCAGAATACATTAAATCCTGTAAATTTTTATTTTCCACATAGTCAGGAATCATTTTCTGTTTAAGCAGTCCAATAACACGTTGCTGATATTTTAACATATGAAATTGGCAGTTTAAAGTTCTGATTGCCAAGGTTGCAGAAGTATAAACCTTTTTACCCCATCTATCCAGAGCCCTGGAGTCTCTATCAGAAGGGGTAGGATTTTTAGCAATAGAAGCCTTAATGCCCTGGGGCCCCTGAGAAATAGTCTCTGGATTTGCAACAGGATCTTTGAAAAGGAACTTGTGGGACTCTGGAGCCCTGCAGTATCTGTCAGGTTTACTAGGAACAGGAGGCAGGGAATCAGGGGCCAAACTGGATTCCGAGAAAACATCAACAATGTCTAATACAGGAGGTATAGCCAAAGGCCTACGCTGAGGAAGAAGGAAATCCCTAAGCCTCTTTTTTGAATCAGAAAATTCCTGGCTTTCCCAGTGAAAATGCTCCCTTAAAGTATGTAAAGTTTCCCCAAAAGAAAAATCCTCAGGAGGGGAAACAGAGGGAATAGAATCCTCTGCATCAGAATCCTCATAAGTAGGTAAGGACAAATCTAGGTCATCAGAAAAGTCAGAAAAATCAGAATCCTGATCAAAAGATTCATAATCAAGCTCAGCACTAGGCCTCTTAGGAAGGGGGGTGGGGGTTGACTACCCCTGATTAGAGTTATTAGATCTTCAGCCATTTTTATTTTTTGTTTTTTAGGCATATGGGCCTGAGCATGTGGCCTGGGTGCCAGTTTTTTAGACATGGATCGAGATTTAGGACTTAGTAAAGAAGGTGTTGATTTAATATGCAAGTCTGTAGGCCTGAATACACCCTCAGAAGCCAGTGCCTGCACAGCGGCTCCGGACCCACCCAAGGTAGAGACATCCGCGGGTTCCATAGTTGAAGCATCTCATGGCATACCGGACTCCAAATGGGTCTCAGCAGAGGCCTGCGAATCAGACGTAGCGGGTCTCAGTGGCTGCGAAAGCGCCTCACTGAATACCGGCGAACTGGCGACTGGCTTAGGAGAAGCATCGTCTGCAGTTCTGGACCTCAGCAGGCTGTCTCTGTCCTTATCTTTGCGTTTTTTCGGAATCCCGGTAGTCGGATGGCTAACCAACGACATTTCTGGATAATTAAACCAAGAACCGAAATATTTAGAGGCAAAAATATACAGACGACGGATAGTGAGCTGATTAAATAAAGCACAAAACCAACAGTAAGATACGTAGTGGTCATGGCGTAGGCAAGGAATATAGTACGAATGAAAATCTTCATGAGGTATTTGCTTTCCACAAGTAATGCAATTATTAACTTTTACTGACATCGGTAAGAAGCAAGAAAAATATTCCCCAACGGGGTACTTAGCTTTAAGTTGAAGACTTTGGTTCTGAAACTCAAAAATGAAAATTTCAGGAGTAGGCCAACCGGCACTTGCGAACTGCTTCTTCGGGCACCGCACGGCAAGAAAGAATGATGTAATGGCATTGGCTACATATTTTATACCCCTGATTACCTGACGTCATGGAAGAATGGACAGCAACCGACGCAGGACCAAAGGCTTTGTTAATCAGTCCGACTGAGGGCAACCTGCAAGCAGATTACCCAGTTGTAATGACTGCAACAGTGAAACACAAACAACATCTTCAATGGTGGGAAAACTTTCTCCGTACTGAAAAAATGAAACAAGGAAATCTAGAAAGTACAGTTGTGTACACTTACCATAAATATAGATGTTCGAGTGTATTCATTGTTGCAGTCATTACATTTGGGTAATCCTGCTGGCAGGTTGCCCTCAGTCGGCCTGAATTCCAAAGTCTTGGGTCCTGCGTCAGTTGCTGTCGCCTGTTCCCTGACGTCAGGTCGTCAGGGGTATAAAAGACGCAGCTGACACCATTTTCTTTCAGTTTTTCTTGCCCCAGATGTCAGTTGCCCCCAAAAGGGTAGGCTAGACATATATATATATATATATAAAACATACATGCACCAAAATAAACTTTACCTTCATCTACAAGCAAATACACCACATAGGTTGTATAGATCAGAGAAGTAAAGATAAGTTCCAGCAGAAATAAGGGGGATGGCAGGTGGGTAACCTGGACTGCAACACTGAATACACTCGAACATCTACATTTATGGTAAGTGTACACAACCGTATTATGTTTTTTGTGTTTCACTGTTGCAGTCATTACATTTGGGTAGAGTCCCAAAGCAATGGTTGGGGGGCTGGAGCTAAACATTAGGAGCGGCTAGGAGGCCCTGCAGAACTGCAGTGGCAAAGCCTGCTCTGGATTTAGAGTAAAGTGGCAGATTGTAATGCTTTGTAAAGGTGAGCACTGAACTCCAAGTAGCATCCTCTAAAATGTCTTTGGTTGGTACTCCCCTGAGAAAGGCTGCAGAAGTGGCTGCAGCTCGGGTTGAATGTGGCCTAATGCCCTTAGGCACTGGCTTGCCATGCTGAGAGTAGCAGAAATGAATGCAGTGACCTATCCACTTTGAAACAGTCTGTTTGAAGATGGCCTTTCCTTGTGATCCTGCAGCATATGCCACTAGTAATTGTTCCGTCTTTCTGAAAATTTTAGTTTTGTCCAAATAGAATCTAAGTCGTCTGTGTACGTCCAAAGAATGCAGAATCCCCCCCGTTCTGTGGATTTGGATAAAAAGTTGGCAAATGAATAGTTTGGTTAAGGGCTACACTGGACACCACCTTAGGCATAAATGTAGGGTTTGTCCTCAGAGAGACCCTGTCTGGATAAAAAATGAAAAAAGGTTCCACAGCCATGAGAGCCTGTAGCGGACACTCGTCTTGCAGAAGTTATTGCTAGGAGCAGAGCTGTTTTCCAAGATAAAAACTTTATATCCACAGTAGCAGATGGCTCAAAAGGAGGTAGGATGAGTTTTTCCAAGGCATAACTGAGGTTCCATGCAGGCATTGGCGATCTCCTTGGAGGCCTTACATTTTTGGCTCCTCTGAGGTACTGCCTAAATAAAGGATGAGAAAAGAGTGGTGGCTCTGTATTGTAATGAGCCAAAATGGCAGAGGCATGAATTTTAATTGATGAAAAAGATAGGCCTTTGTCCAGCATCTCAGTTAAGTATTGCAAAATCTGAGGAATATTTGGTACAGCTGTATCAGTTCCTTGAGCTTGGTTCCAAGCACAAAATCTCTTCCATTTTCCAGCATAGGATTTTCTAGTACTAGGCCTTCTGGCTTCCAGAATTACATCCATCACCGCTTTACTGAGAGGTGTGCTTTGTATGGCTACATTATCCGCCATGCTGCCAGGTTTAGAGTCCTGAGTTGGCTTTGCAGAATCTGATTGTTTTGTTGGGACAGTAGATGAGGTATTTGAGGTCCAGGATGGGCAATGAGACAAGTTCCTTAAGATCGGATACCAGTACTGGCGGGGCCAGTCTGAGGAAATCAATCATTTTTGGTTTCTCCTGTCTCACCTTTAGGAGTACCTTGGGGAGGAGAGGCAGTGGAGGAAAGGCATATACAGATAGGTTTTTCCAGTTGAAAGATAAGGCGTCCACTTTCCATGCTTGTCTGTAATAAATCCTTGTGCAGAATCTTTTTAGTTGATAGCTGTGAGGGGAGGCAAATAGATCTATGTCCGAGCATCCCCACTTCTTTGTTATCATGCTGAAGACTTTTGGATCCAGGTGCCACTCGTGGGGATTCATGAGGTTTCTGCTTAGTTCGTCTGCTAGAGTATTGTCCTTTCCTGGCAAGAATTGTGCCTGCAAATGAACATGGTAAGTCAATGCTGTGTCCCATAAAGCCATGGCTAGTCTGCAAAGGGGGGAGGAATGCGTGCCCCCCTGCTTGTTTATGTACCACATGACTTTATCAGTAGTTGTCCCGGAAGAATTAGGTCCATGAAGGTTGTCACGGCATTTTGAACAGCTAGCATCTCTTTTTGATTGATATGTAGATGCATTTGATTTGTGGACCAGGTGCCCTGAATGCCTTTTCCTGCCATCTGGGCCCCCCAGGCATAATCTGATGCATCCGTTGTTAGGTTCTGCCTGGCTGGGGGTAGTGAGAATGGCTGTCCCTTGTTTTGGTGACAAGCCTTTGCCCACCACTGAAATTCCTGTTTCAGGCAGGGAATGAGAGTAATCATTATTTCCAGGCTGTGGCAATGTTGTGTCCAGACACTTTTTAGGTACCACTGAAGTTTCCTCATATACAATCTTGCATATGGAATTAGCAGGATGCCATGAAGCCCAAAGCCTGCAGAATTTTTCTTGCAGATAACTGGGCCTTTGTTGCCATTTCCTTGAAATAGGTAGTCAGTTGCCTTTGTTTGTATGGCGTGAGATAAGCCATCTGGGCAGTTGTATTTAAGCTTGCACCCAGGAATATTATCTCTTGAGAGGGTACTAGTTTTGATTTCTTTTCGCTGACTGTGTACCCTAGGCATGTTAGCAATCTTTTTACAAACGCCAGATGCTGTAGCAGAATGCCCTTGTTCTCTGCTTGAATGAGGCAGTTGTCCAAGTAAGGATATATTTGTATTCCTCTTTGTCTGGAGAAAGCAATTACTGGTGCCAGGCACTTTGTGAAGACCCTGGGCGCAGTAGATAAGCCAAAGGGCAGTGCAGAGAATTGGTAATGTTTTGAACCAGCCTTGAATATGAGGCATCTTCTGCATGACTCTGTGACTGGGACATGCAGGTATGCCTCTCTTAGGTCTAAAGTGACGAGCCAAGCCTTTCTGCCCAGCATAGGCAGAAGCTGCTGCAAGGTCAACATCTTGAATTTTGGTATATCCAGGAAAGTGTTTAGAATAGATAGGTCCAGTACTGGTCTCCTTTCTGGGTACCAAGAACAGTCGAGTAAAATCCTTGTCCCTGCTTTTGCTGTGGCACTTGTTGAATAGCCCCCATGTCCATGAGAGATGAGACTTATTTTTGAGCCTCTGTCCATTGATTTTTTGGCAGGTCTGGCCAAAGATTTGCCCTTGGCAGGGTATGGAAGTGAAACTTGTGGCCTTGTGACACTGTCTAGAACCCATTTGTCCTAGGTTATAATGTGCCAATTTTGAGAAAAAATGCTATTTTTCCCCCTAAGGGTGCTGCCAGTAGATAAGTGCTTGGTGCAGGCAGGGGGAAGTCATTGGGACCGTTTCCTGTATGGTTGCGATTCGACTTCTCCACTTTTGGAGGTAGAAGCACCCCACTGCTTAGACCTGTACGAATCTTGCGGCTGGGATCTGCCTCTAGGGCGTCTGGATCTGCCCCGTTGAGAACTGTCTGACACTGGAAAGGACCAATTCTTTGTAGGCCAGTGTCTGCTAAACCTAGGTGGCTGTACTTGTAAAAAATCTTTGACCGTTTGCATAGATTTAGCTTTGTCCTCCATTTTCTTTAACACCTCTTCTGCCTTAACACCAAACAAGGTATCATGCTGTAATGGTGCATCTAATAATTTGGCTTTGACCTGATCAGGCAGATTTTCCAAGCATGCCTCCTAATTACAGAACCTGTAACAGTGGCCCTGCAGGAGGCCTCCAGAGAATCAAAACCACATTGCAAAGTATGATTTCCAACTTGTTCAGCTGCATGCAATAAATCCTGCATTTCCTTGCTTTCTGCACATTCATAAATTACCAACATTTTCTGTTTAAGCAGTGTCATGACATAATGCTGATATTTGAGCATATGAAACTGGCAGTTTAAGGCCCTTAAGGCCAAGGTAGCAGATGTGTAAATCTTTTTTCCCCATCTATCCAGTGCCCTAGAATCTCTGTCAGAGGGGGTAGGGTTTTTTTTGCAGTGGAAGCCTTAACCCTTTGGGACCCTGAGAAAGAGTTTCTGGGTCTGCAGCAGTTTTTTTTAAAAAGAATTTATGAGAGTCAGGAACCCTGTAGTGAGTCAGGAACCCTGTAGTATCTGTCAGGCTTAACAGGAGCTGGAGGTATGGAGTCAGGGGTCAGACTAGACTCTGAAAACACATCTACAATGTCTAACACAGGTGGAATAGCTAGAGGCCTGTGTTGAGGTAGTAGAAGGAAGTCCCTGAGCCTCCTCTTAGATTCTGAATAATCTTGGCTCTCCCAGTGGAAATGCTCCCTCCTGTAATGCAAAGTTTCCTCAAAGGAACAGTCCTCAGGAGGAGAAGCTGAAGGAATGGACTCTTCAGCATCAGAATCCTCATAAGGGGGGGGGGGGGTGAAGAAAATATTCCTGATCAGAGGAGGAATCTGAGGAAATGGAAACCTGATCTGAAGATTCATAGTCTGTCTCTTGCCTAGGCCTCTTATCAGGAGGGGGATGGGAACCCCTGATCAAAGTAACTAAGTCTTCGGCCATTTTGAGCATCTGTTTTTTGGGCATGGAGGCCTGTCCATGTGGCTGGTGAACTTGTTTCTTTGGTAAAGCTTTCGGGAATACACCCTTCATCAGTACATATTAAACAATTTACAGAACTTTAAATAGAGGAAATTAAATTAACATATGGTTTTTAGAAGTGTTTGATGTATTGAAATTTATTGTTGTACTATATCTTTTTAAGTAAGTAGGCTGGCTATATCATGTGATTAATTGATTCCTCTATTTAAAGTTCTGTAAATTAATTGTTTAATATGTACTGATGAAGGGTGTATTCCCGAAAGCTTTATCACATTAAATCTTTGGTGTGCTAAGTTGCTGTTTCTCTGTAATTAGTTTTTATACAGTATTACCAAAGTTATTTTATTTAGTTTATATATTATTTGGTGTTTACTGTTCACACCAATTGAAGGAGAAGTTCGGCCAGCCGTTTGTGTTCATCAATTAATATGGAGATCGAAACACGAGCAGAAAAAAGTTTAATGAGCAGATTACTTGGACAACAAGAAAATCCATTGCTAAAATTAACATTCATCCAGGATCGCCTCCAGGTAACCGTTGGCCAGGAGGAGGGGGACTAAGCAAAACTTAACCATTCTAGAAAGAAAAGTGCATTCTTATAAGCAACTCCAATGGCAACGGTCAAGCTTTCAGGCTTATTTGGAGTTGGGTATTGTTCCACGTGGACTGAGAATTCTCAAGATGCCCTCCCCTATGCTAATACTTATAATGACCTTTTAGTTCAATGGCAACAGTTAAATCTTAAATTAAGCGTGGATTATATGCACCTTATGAATAACTTCTTTGAGCCTATCGAAATTAAACTTGTGGAGGAAATAGAAACTTTGGAGAGTGAAATAGTAACTATGTCATGTTTTAAAGACTTGTCTGATATGTATCAAACAGTCCTGGATTGTTTGTATGCTCTAGATAAAAGATTGCAACAAACGAAAAAGAATAAAATTCAAAGGGACATTAATGACTTCAAAAATGGTCATATTTTTTCTTGGCCGAGAAATAATAATATTTTTGTGAATCAAAAAGAAAAGAAAATAGACTTAAACAGTAAAAAAAAAACAGGTTTATTGGACCAGCTTGATACTTTTGATGAACATTTGGTACCTGCGGAAGATTCAGCCAATGTTAACTCTCACAATAAAGATAAACCCCACCCTTCTATGCAAATATCCAATCAAGGGCAGGGTTTGTCTAATAAAAGAGGAGATAATGAGGCGTTAGATTCTCTACTTCCTGGTGGTGACGTCATGACAAGACAACGCTGTGCGGCCGAAAGTAAAGGAGGTGATGGCAACTACTGCTTCAACCCGTACAAAGGAAATTCTGAAAGAAAGAACGCCAGAGAGAGAAATAAAGTACAGTTTTGTACCTACCATAAATGTAGATGTCCGATAGATATGCAACTGCAGTCATAACATATGGGTTGTCCTGCCTCAGGCAGCCCTCGGTCGGCTGGATTCCAAAGTCTGGGTCTGGCGTCGGCTGGTGTCACCTCTTCTCCGACGTCAGAACGGCTGGAGTATAAAGGCAACGGCCGACGCCATCTTCTTCAGTTTTTCTTGCCCCAGATGCCAGGTGCCCTCATAGGAAGGCTAAATTTGGTGAATGGATAAAGAATTCCAGACATGCACAACAATAATAAACAGATACACCATAGAGATACCCCCAGCTAATAGGAATAGGGGTAGTGGACCCATAAAGAAGGTTGCAGAGGGGTGGGAGAATCCGACTGCAGTTGCATATCTATTGGACATCTACATTTATGGTAGGTACAAAACTGTACTATGTCCTTCAAGAATGCAACTGCAGTCATAACATATGGGTTGAATACCAAAGCCAAGCTGGGGGTGGTTGGAACTAAGAAAGTGATGGTGTAGCTAAAATGCCCTGCAGGACTGCCGAAGCAAAGCCTGCTCGGGATCTGGAGTATAAAGGCAGGTTGTAGTGCTTGGTAAATGTATGCACGGAGCTCCATGTAGCAGCCTCTAGAATGTCCTTTGTAGCCACTCCTCTTAGGAAAGCTGTGGATGTGGCTATAGCTCTGGTGGAGTGTGACCTAATATTGGCTGGCACACCTTTTCCATGAAAGGAATAGCAGAATCTGATGCAGTGTCCAATCCATTTGGAAATTGTTTGTTTGGAGATTGCTTTTCCTTGTACTCCAGCAGCATAGGCTACAAACAGTTGGTCAGACTTTCTGGTGGCCTTAGTTCTATCCAAGTAGTAGCGTAGTTGCCTGTGTATGTCCAAAGTATGCAGCAGTGCTTCCCCCCTGTTTTGAGGATTGGGGAAGAAAGTAGACAGGTGAATGGCTTGATTTAGAGACACCCTGGAAATTACTTTTGGCATGAATGAAGGATTGGTTCTTAGAGAGACTCTGTCCTGATGAAAAATGAGAAAAGGAGGCACTGCCATGAGTGCCTGTATCTCCGAGACTCTTCTTGCTGATGTGATAGCCAATAGGAAAACCGTTTTCCATGAGAGAAATTGCATTTCTGAAGTTGCTGCTGGTTCAAAGGGAGGAAGAGTTAATTTTTCCAAGACGAAGTTGAGGTCCCATGCAGGTACTATCGGTTTCCTGGGAGGTTTGATATTCTTTATCCCCCTTAGGAACTGTCTTAGCAAAGGATGTGAAAACACAGGTGGATCACAATTGTATTTTGCAAAGATTGCTGAGGCATGAATCTTTATGGAAGAATATGAGAGACCAGTATGAAACATTTCTACCAAGTATTCCAATATATGAGGTATACTCAATACTGTTGTATCCTGACCCCTGTTAACATTCCAGATGATGAATCTCTTCCACTTGGCTGAATAGGTTTTTCTGGTGGAAGGTCTGCGTGCTTCGAGTAAGATCTCTTGAACTTTTTTGGAAAGAGAGATATCAGAAGGAGTTATGGTAACCTCCAGGCTGTCAGATGCAATGTTTTCAGGTTTTGATGGACCGTCCTGTAATTGCGTTGTGTTAGAAGCAGAGGCCATAGGGGCAGAGGCCACGGTTTGGTCCGAGTTATGCTCAACAGCAATGGGTACCAGTGCTGCCTTGGCCAGTCTGGAGCTATCAAAATGCCTGTTGGTTGTTCTGCTTTGATCTTCAGTATCACCTTGGTCAGCAGTGGTAGAGAAGGGAATGCATAAATTGTTAGGGACTTCCAGCTGAAGGAGAGAGCATCCGTTTTCCAGGCTAGAGGATGGTGGGTTCTTGTACAGAACTTTTCCAGGTGATGATTCATGTGAAGCAAAGAGATCCATGTCCGGTCTTCCCCATGTCCTTGTTATTTGTGAGAAAATGTGAGGATGCAGCATCCATTCGTGTGGATCCAAGAAATTTCTGCTCAGCTTGTCCGCCAGTACATTGTCCTTGCCTGGCACAAACTGGGATTGCAAATGTATCTTCCGACTTAGGGATTTTTCCCAGAGAATCATTGTTAGTCTGCAAAGGGGATAAGAATGAGTGCCTCCCTGCTTGTTTATATACCACATAACAGTGGTGTTGTCTGTCCTTATTAGCAAATGTCCTTGTTGAAGTGATTTTTCGAAAGTCTCGATTGCATGTATCACTGCCAACATCTCTTTTTGGTTTATGTGCAGATGCCTTTCCCTTGGTGTCCATTGACCTTGAATGCATCTGCCCTCCATGTGCGCCCCCCATCCATGGTCTGAGGCGTCTGTTGTAATCATTTGACCTGCTTGAGGTTTGTTGAAAGACATGCCTTTGTTTAACTGACTTGCTTGAGCCCACCACAAAAATTATCTTTGCAGACATGGAATGAGTGGGATTACGTCCTCTAGGCTTTGACTGTGTTGGGACCATAAGCTTTTTAAGTACCATTGCAGCTTTCTCATATGAAGTCTTGCCAAAGGTATCAGAAGAATGCAAGATGCCATGAACCCCAGGGCCTGCAGGATTTTCCTTGCAGACAGCTGGGAGAGCTTTGCTAGGCCTTTGAAGTACTCTGGTAACTGCTGTTGTTTTTCCTCTGTGAGATAAGCCATCTGTGTTTTTGTGTCCAGTTTGGCTCCTAGGAAAATAATCTGTTGGGATGGCAGAAGTCTTGATTTCTGAATGTTGACTGTGTATCCCAAGGCCTGTAGTAATTGAATGACATAGTCCAAGTTTGCTTTCAAGGTTTGCTTGCTGTCTGCTTGTATGAGGCAGTCGTCCAGGTAGGGGTATATTTGAATCCCCTGGAGTCTGCAGTGTGCCACTACTGATGCCAGGCATTTCGTGAACACTCTGGGCGCAGTAGATAAGCCAAACGGCAATGCTGAGAACTGATAATGCTCTGTCCCTGCAAGAAATCTGAGGTATCTTCTGCAGCTTTGTCTGATTGGGACATGCAGGTATGCCTCCTTGAGGTCCAGAGTGACCAGCCAAGACCCCTTGCCCAGCATGGGAAGAAGTTGCAGCAACGTCAGCATTTTGAACTTTGGCACAATGAGATAAGTATTTAGAGTAGACAAGTCCAGTATAGGTCTCCATTTGTTTTCCTTTCTTGGAACAAGGAACAGTCTTGAATAAAATCCCTGGCCTTGTTCCTGTGGAGGGACCTTTTCTATTGCTTTTATATTTAACAGCTTTGAAACTTGAATGAGTGCCTCTGCCCTTTGATGAAGTGGCAGGTTTGGCATGCCTTGTCTTATTGGTAAAGTATGGAAGTGGAATCTGTAACCTTTGTCTATTAAATCCAGAATCCAGAATCCAGTTGTCCTTGGTTAAGATATGCCAGTTTTTTGAGAATAAGGATAATTTTCCGCCCAAAGGTGCTTCTCTTTGAGCCTTTGTAGACAGTATGAAAGTCAAGTCATTGTGGTTGTCCTTGTGGTGCAGCTGGACTGCCTGCGCCACTTCTTTGATTTGGTGGTTGCCATTGGCGGCCCCTGTAGGAGCCTCGGTATTGCCCTCTACCTCAGGTACACCTGTTTTTTCCCCTTTGAAACTTGTCAGTGCCTGGAAAGGACCAATTCTTTGAAGGCCAATTCCTGCTGAATCTGGGTGGCTGAACCTGGAGGAAATCTTTGACTGTCTGTACTGATTTAGCTTTTTCCTCAATGGGCTTCAACAAATCTTGCGCATTAGCACCAAAAAGCTTCTGTTTTTCCAGAGGTGCATCAAGTAACTTTACTTTAACATGGTCTGGCAGTGGCTGTTCTTTTAACCAAGCATGTCACGATAACAGCCCCAGTCATAGCTGCCCTACATGAAGCCTCCAATGCATCATAACCACACTGAAGAAAATGATTGCTAACCTGCTGAGTGTTATGTACTAGATCCTGCAATGCCTTTCTATCAATAGGCTCAGGAGAGGCTAGCTTTTTCTGTAAATCATCCAGTAAAAAATCCTGGTACTGAAACATATGAAAAAGGCAGTTAAGCGACCTCATGGCCAGGGTGGTAGAGGTATAAACTTTTTTACCCCATCTCTCCAGGGACCTAGCTTCCCTATCCGCTGGCAGTGGATTCTTGGCTGTGGAAGTAGCCACTCCCTTGGGGCCCTGTGAAATAGTTTCTAGATCCACAGAATGGGCCTTAAAGAGATGTTTGCGGGTGTCAGGGACCCTATAATATCTGTCTGGCTTGACAGGAGCAGGAGGGAGAGAATCAGGGTTAGCACTGGAGTCGGAGAAAACATCATCCAGGACATCCATAACTGGAGGGATAGCTAAAGGTCTGTGCTGGGGTAGCTTAAGGATGGTACGTAGCCTTTTCCTGGAATCAGAGAATTCCTGACCCTGCCATTTAAAATGCTCCCTCAGAGTGTAGGACTTCACCGAACGAAAAATCCTCTGGAGGAGAGGCAGAGGGAATTGATTCCTCAGCATCAGAGTCCTCATAGGCCTGGAAGGATTCTTCTTGGGTGAATGCTCAGAATCCCCAGAGGCTTCATCTGAAGAGAGGTTGTTGGCCTGCTCAGTTCTGGGCCTTTTCTCTGCAGGCGGCTGAGAACCTCTGTCTGGATGAGGCTGAGACCCCCTGATAAGAGAAATAAGATCTGCAGCAAGAGACATGCTCTGTTTATCAGAAGAAGGGGCCTGGGCAGTAGGTTTAGGATGGGCCTTGGCCTGGCTGGCGGCCTTAGCACATGCAAAGGCCTTGATGGACATGGATACAGGAGGCCTAGCTGCCCCACGTACAGGTGTAACCTTGTCCACAGGAATGGTGTCAGGTAGATCCAGAACTTCGGTTTCTGGAGGAAAGTCAACAACCGGCACCGGTGTAGACTCCGAGACCGAAGGACGAGTTAACGCTGTGTCGTCGGCCTGGAGCGGTTGAATTATCGCTTCCGAAGGGAACGAAGCACTCGCGGAGGGTTTAGGAGGAGTATCGGTGGAGGACCCGGGCCGAGGATGTCGGTCCCGGTCCTTTCGTTTTTTGGAAGATTGAGTAGTCTGTTGTTCCGACGGCATGATATAAGCGAAAGATTCGCCGAAAAAGTCTTCAGCAAATTCTGCCCGGCGCCTGAGAGTGCGCTTATTAAAGCAAGCACAGGCAGCACAGGCTGAGACGTCGTGGTCTGGGCCCAGGCAAGGTAGGCAATAAGAATGGAAATCCTTATGAGGTATTTGTTTACCACAAGACAAACAATTATTAACTTTCTCAATTTGTTCTGACATCGGCTGAGGCAAGAAAAAATGTTCCCAAACGAGGTACTTAGCTTTTAGATGACTTCGGTATTGAAAATACAGGAGCTGACCGACCGGCAGTTGCGAACTGCTTTTGCTTCGGGCACCGCGCAGCAAGAAAGACTGAAGAAGATGGCGTCGGCCGTTGCCTTTATACTCCAGCCGTTCTGACGTCGGAGAGGAGGCGACACCAGCTGACGCCGGACCCAGAATTTGGAATCCGGCCGACCGAGGGCTGCCTGAGGCAGGACAACCCATATGTTATGACTGCAGTTGCATTCTTGAAGGACATCCTCTTATTCTCCTTTTCAGTTAAAACAACCCGAAAAGTTTCCTTACAAGTAACAACGAGGAATACCTCACTACAGTCACAGCAGTTGAATACAGGGCTCAAAAGGAAGAATGGCAGTCCGCTGACTCAGAGCAAGGTGATGAAATGTGTGAACAATTAGCCATTAATACTGAAATGTTAAACCATGAAACTGGATATAGCCCTAGGGACAAGGGAATTGGGACTATTTCGCAACGGCATGGCACTGAGGGCTATGCATTTTTGAACGAAGGTACTGTAAATCTTTCAAATTTTGTGCTGGATAAATTTTATCTAAATGTTCTAAAGAAAGGTTTGAAGTTTATTTCAAATATGTCCAATGATATCGTACAAGCGGTAACGGACCTAAAATTGTTAGTTAGAAAAGTTAGCTTAAAGCTAATTTTTAAAGGTAATGATAAGCAAATGTCCAAATGTAGAAAATTGAGTTTTTCACCAATATTATGTCCTATATTGGCAGCTTTTTCAAATATTATTGAAAATGAGATAGGAATATTGTATAATAAAAGACGTAGGAAAGCGATATACAATCTAACCTATTCTGAATATATGACAATGAAAGATCTACAAGAGAATGAAAAGTACAGTTTTGTACCTACCATAACTGTAGATGTTCGAGGATCTCCATTGCTGCAGTCCTTACATATGGGTAGCCCGCTGTCCACAATCGGCCCGAATACCAAAGGGCTAGAACCGGCGTCGGTCATCGGCGCCCGAGACTGACGTCAGTACGTGCCAGTACAAATGCGCATGACCGACGCCATATACTCAATCTTTCTTGCCTCAGACGCCAGAATGCAAAAAACACCACCCAAAACCCAACCTAAAAAGGGGGAAGGAGGGAGGGAAAATTGGACTGCAGCAATGGAGATCCTCGAACATCTACATTTATGGTAGGTACAAAACTGTACTATGTTCTTCGCTCCCATTGCTGCAGTCCTTACATATGGGTAGAATCCCAGAGCAACGGAAAATAGGGAGGCTGGCCAACTAAATAGCATTAGGAGCTGCTAACATGCCCTGTAAGATTGCAGTGGCAAACCCAGCCCTAGACCTAGAATAAAGAGGTAAATGATAATGCTTTGTAAAGGTATGTACAGAACTCCAAGTAGCTGCTTCTAGAATGTCTTTAGTAGCTACCCTCTCAAAAAAAGCAGTAGAGGTAGCCGTAGCCCTAGTAGAATGAGGCCTGATCCCAACTGGAACATCCTTTCCATGATGAGAGTAACAAAAGCAATACAATGGCCAATCCACTTGGAAATAGTTTGTTTGAGACAGCTTTCCTTGTGAAGTCAAAGCAAAAGAAACAAATAATTGTTGAGATCTTCTGAACTCTTTGGTTCTGCTCAAATAATACCTTAACTGCCTATGTACATCCAAAGAATGCAAAACTTTTCCCCTTTATTTTGGGGTTAGCATAAAAAGTAGGCAAATGTATAGATTGGTTCAATGCCACATTAGAAATCACTTTAGGCATAAAAGTAGGATTAGTACGTAAGGAAACTCTGTCATTGTGAAAAATCAGAAAAGGTTCCACTGCCATGAGGGCCTGTAATTCAGATACCCTTCTAGCAGAAGTAACAGCCAACAAAAAGCAGTCTTCCAAGACAACAACTTCAATTCAACTGTAGCTGCAGGTTCAAAAGGAGGCAGAGTCAGCTTTTCCAAAACAAAATTAAGATCCCAGGCAGGAGTAGGAGCTCTTCGTGGGGGTCTTATATTCTTTGCCCTCTAAGAAACTGTTTAACCAATGGATGTGAAAACAAAGGAGGGTCACAATCATAGTGAGCAGAAATAGCTGCAGCATGCACTTTTACAGAAGAGAAGGACAAACCCTTGTCCAATAATACAGTCAAATATTGCAATGTACAACTCAAATTAGGCAATTTGACATCAAAGCCTTTAGCTGAACTCCAAAGAAAAAATCTCTTCCATTTATCAGCATAAACCTTTCGAGTACTAGGTCGCCTGGCTTCCAAAATAACATCCAAAACTTGTTGAGGGAGCTGAAGGCCCTCCTTCTTTAAAACAGAATGCGCCAGGCTGTCAGGTGTAGGGATTCAAGGGATTGAGAAAATGATCGTTTTCCTGAGACAATAAGTGAGGAATCTGTGGTAATGGCCAAGGTGTCCCATGAATTAAGCTCCTCAACAGAGGGTACCAATGCTGACGAGGCCAATCCGGTGCTATAAGGATCATGCAAGGTTTGTCCCTCCTGACTTTCAACAGTACCTTTGGAAGAAGAGGCAAGGGAGGAAAAGCATACACGTGAAGGTTGCTCCAACTGAAGGATAGTGCATCTATTTTCCAGGCTGTTGGATGAAACAGCCTTGTGCAAAACAGTGGCAGTTGGAAATTCAGAGGAGAAGCGAACAGATCTATGTCTGGAGTTCCCCAAGCCATGGTCAACTGAAGAAATACCTGAGGGTCCAACTTCCATTCGTGAGGATCCACAATCTGTCTGCTCAGAACATCTGCTAAAGAATTTTGTGCTCCTGGCAGAAACTGTGCTCGAAGAGTGATGTGCAGATTTAAAGCAGTTTCCCATAACAGCATTGCTGGTCTGCAAAGAGGGTAAGAATGAGTTCCCCCCTGCTTGTTGATGTACCACATGACAGTTGTGTTGTCTGTTCAAATCAATCGAATCAACACCAGTCCTGGTTGAAGTAGGCCCTTGAATGCTTCCAAAGCAAATTGAACTGCCAGCATCTCTTTCATGTTGATATGCAAGTGAAGTAGCTCTGGGGGCCAAAGGTCTTGAATCCATTTTCCTGTGAAATGAGCTCCCCAGGCTGACTCCGAGGCGTCTGTCGTTAATATCTGACTTGCCTCTGGTTGGGTCACAGAGAGTCCCTTGTTTAGGTGACATTCCTGAGCCCACCACACAAATTCTTTCTGAATGCAAGGCAGAATCCGAATGACAGTGTCCAAATCGTGGCTGTGTTGAGTCCAACCGCTTTTGAGATACCATTGCAGCTTCCTCATATGCAGTTTGGCATTGGGAAGTACTAGAATGCAAGATGCCATGAACCCCAAGGCTTGAAGGACTGTCCTTGCAGTCAGCCTGGACATTACTGATAACTGTTGGAAGTATAGGTGAAGATTTCTTTGTTTGTCCGGGTAAGAAATGCCATCTGAGCAGCTGTGTTCAGTCTTACACCCAGAAAACACATCTCTTGTGAGGGTACTAGACTGGACTTTATTTCGTTCACAGAATACCCTAGGCATCTTAAAACTGTCATTACATACTGCAGATGTTGAAGAAGTTCGTGCTTGCCTTGAGCCAGAATCAAACAGTCGTCCAGATAAGGATAAATTTGAATACCTTTTAGTCTGAGAAAAGCTATTACTGGAGCCAGGACTTTTGTGAATACCCTGGGCACAGTAGACAAGCCAAAGGGCAATGCAGAGAACTGATAATGCAAATTCCCATTCCAAAATCTCAGGAATTTCCTGCAACTGGGCCTGATAGGAATGTGAAGATAGGCTTCTTTGAGATCCAGAGTCACCATCCAGTGATCTTTGCCCAACATAGGTAACAGCTGTTGCAGTGTTAACATCTTGAATTTTGGAATTTCCAGAAAGGTGTTTAGAATGGACAAATCCAGAATTGGTCTCCAAGTATTTCCTTTCTTTGGCACTAAGAAAAGATGGGAATAAAACCCTGTGCCCCTTTCTGCAGAAGGTACTTCCTGTATTGCCCCCAACTGAAGCAGAGAAGAAATTTGTGCCTGTGCTTCCAGTCTTTGCTGATGAGGCACATCCGGCATACCTTTGAAAGGACGGAATGTGTGAAAATAAAATTTGTAGCCTCGATTTATTATGTCCAATACCCATTTGTCTTGGGTAACCAAATGCCAATTCCTTTTGAAAAGTCCCAGTTTTCCTCCTAGAGGAGCTGCCAGCAAGGCAGAGTCCGCAGCTGAAGACACAGGTCATTGGGTCTGTTTCCGAAAGGACTGACCCCTGCCCTCCCAGCAGAAGGGTAGAAGAACTCAAAGTCCTAGAAGTAACAGGGCCCTGAAAGGAAGCCCTACCTCTACCTCGCCTCGACCTGCCCCTAGATTGATAATCCGAAGAGGGGAAAGACCATCCCTTAGCAGGCCAATTTCTACTGAACTTAGGGGGCTGAACCTGTAAAAAGTCCTTAACCGTCTGCATAGACTTAGCTTTTTCCTCCATTTTTTTCAAAACTGACTCTACTGGGGGGCCAAAAAGAACATCAGATTGCAGAGGAGCATCCATAATTCGAGCCTTAACATGCTCTGACAAGGTCTGATCTTTAAGCCAGGCATGCCTGCGAACAACTGAACTAGTAGCAGCCACCCTGGAAGAAGCCTGTAAAGCATCAAAACCACACTGCAAAGAATGCTTACCAACTTGGTCTGAAGTATGCACTAAATCCTGAAGCTCCTTACATTCAATACCTTCAGCTAAAGCATCCACTTTACATTTTAATTGGCCCAGCAAATAATTTTGATACCTGAGCATATGAAACTGACAATTTAAAGCTCTCATAGCCAAAGTAGAAGACGTATACAGTTTTTTACCCCACCTATCCAGGGCCCTAGCATCCTTGTCCAGAGGAACTGGATTCTTAACCACAGAAGCCCTAACACCTTTGGGGCTTTGAGTAATAGTTTCTGGATCAGCCCTAGGACTCTTATATAAGTACTTGTGAGCTTCCGGAACCCTGTAGTATCTATCTGGTTTAACCGGGGCAGGAGGCAGAGAATCTGGGTTAAGGGCAGCCTCAGAAAATACATCCTGAACAACATCCAGTACAGGAGGAATAGCCAAGGGCCTATGTTGAGGCAAAAACAAGAATTCTCTTAACCTTTTACGAGAATCAGAATAATCCTGGCCTTCCCATTTGAAATGTTCCCTCATGGAATGCAAAGTCTCAGAGAAAGAAAAATCTTCTGGAGGGGACGCAGAGGGAGTAGTGTCCTCAGCCTCCGAATCAGAATAGGGAGGGAAATCCTGAAGTTCTTCCACAGAAGAATCTGACTCATTGGAAGACTGAACCAAACCCTCCAACTCTGTCTGTACCCTGGGCCTCTTCTCGGGGGGGGGGGGGGCATAGAACCCCTAATTAAAGTTATCAAATCTTCAGCCATCTTTAACATGTGCTTCCTAGGAGCTGGACCCTGGGGACTAGCACCAGCAGGGGCAGACTTAAACTTAGAATGGCTTTTGCTTTGAGGAGGAGGAGGAGGCCTAACTACCCTATGAGGGGAGGGAACCACCGACATCTGAGAAGCACCCTCAGCCTGGCCTAACACAGGAGAAGCCACTTCCTGTAGTAACAAAGGCTCCCCTTGAGACTCAGGTAAACTTTCAGAAGGAGCCGCTGAAGTATTCGGTGGTTCTACAGAACCGGCGTCCGGAGTGGACGACTCATCCTGTTTGGACCGCAAAGCCTTCTCTTTGCGTTTCTTAGAAGAACCAGGCGTCGGAGAATCCGACGGCATGTTGTAATTACAACGTTTACCAAACACAAGCTTAGCACAGTCCGACCGACGTTTAATAGTACGCTTGTTAAAAGTAGCACAAAAGCGACACCCAACCACGTCGTGCTCAGGCCCTAAACAAGGAATACAGAGTGAATGGTAATCCCTATGAGGAATCTGTTTCCCACAAGAAATACAGTTATTAACTTTTTCTGACATCCGTCAATATTGAGGCAAGAAAAAGACAAAAGTGTCCCCAACGGGGTACTTAGCCCAACTTGGTCTCCGGTCTGAAACTCAAAATCCGACAATTCCAGAACGCCGAACGGCACTTGCAAAAGGCTGCTTCTGCTTAGGACCACGCGGCAATTAAGACTGAGTATATGGCGTCGGTCATACGCATTTGTACTGGCACGTACTGACGTCAGTCTCGGGCGCCGCTGACCGACGCCGGTTCTAGCCCTTTGGTATTCGGGCCGATTGTGGACAGCGGACTACCCATATGTAAGGACTGCAGCAATGGGAGACGAAGAACATCAATAATTATTAAATGGGCAGATAAAGGGGGAGCAGTCGTTCTGATGGATAGAGACTGGTGTATGACGCAATTTAAAGATTCTTTAAGTGATACATCTACTTTTAAAAAAATCCCTTATAATGAAGTCAATAAGCATATAACAAACATTAATATGGCAATATACGAGTTACAGCTTAGTAACGATATAGACATTGACTTGTTTAATTTCTTAACAGTACCTTGCCCTAGAATTCCACAAATTTACGGCATCCCTAAAATTCATAAAGAGCTACTAAATCCCCTGTTACGACCAATTGTCTCAGGTGGAGGTTGGATTACACAACCCACCTCAAAGTACCTCCAGACAGTCCTAGGGCAGTATTTAAGTAAATGTGTTACAGTATTAAAGGATACCAATAGTTTTTTTGTAAGAATTATATAATTGGTCAATGGGTAATAAAGAACAGAATTATATTTTTGTATCGTTGGATATACCTTCATTATTTACAGTTATTCCAAATGAATATGGAATAAACGCGATTAGGAATTCTTTACTGAATGAAATTAAAATGTATGCCAGAGAAATAGAGAATATTTGCTCTCTGCTTGATATAGTTTTGATGAACAATATCTTTTTATTTGATGGTGACCCTTATTTACAGTTAACAGCTGTAGCAATGGGTACACCCATAGCTAACACTTATGCCAATATAGTTTTGTATGAATGGGAGAAAAAGGCAAGTCTTAATGGAAATAATGGGTTAAATTCGAAAGTGAGATTTTAAAAAACGTTTTGTAGAGGATTGTTTTTTATTGTGGGGATGTAATACGATGGAATTAAATGACTTTGTAAAGTACCTTGATTGAACCACAAATTTTTTAAAATTTAAGATGACGAGTCTGAACTGGGTATAAACTTTTTAGATGTATATGTGTACAAGAAAGTACAGTTTTGTACCTACCATAAATGTAGATGTCCGAACAGGATAGCATCTGCAGTCATAACAAATGGGTTGTCCTGTCGTCAGGCAGCCCTTCGGTCGGCCGGATTCCAAAGTCTGGGTCCGGCTTCGGCTGATGTCGCACTTCACCCGACGTCATCTCTGCTGGTCTTCGGGTATAAAGGCATCAGCCGACGCCATTTTCCTCAGTGTTTCTTGCCCCAGATGCCAGTTGCCCTCTTGGAAAGCTAAATTTTGGATAAATGCCAATGTTTCCAAAATAGTAGAAGGCAAACACTAAAAATAATCATGTATGTACATATATACAAACAAATACACCATAAGAGACTCCCCCCCAGCTAGCTATTAGGAGGGTAAATACCCTAGGAGTACCACAGAGGGGGAAGGAGGGTGGGTAATCCTGACTGCAGATGCTATCCTGTTCGACATCTACATTTATGGTAGGTACAAAACTGTACTATGTCCTTCAAGGATGCATCTGCAGTCATAACAAATGGGTAGAATACCATAGCCAAACTAGGGGAGGAGGAAGAAGAATTATGGTGTAGTTAGGATCCCTTGCAATACAGCAGTGGCAAATCCTGCTCGGGATCTAGAGTATAGAGGCAAATTATAATGCTTGGCAAATGTATGCACGGAGGTCCAAGTAGCCGCCTCAATAATGTCCTTGGTTGCCACTCCTCGTAAGAAAGCTGTGGTAGTGGCTGTAGCCCTTGTAGAATGAGGTCTTATGTTCTGTGGAACTGGTTTTCCATGGTAGGAGTAACAGAATCTTATGCAATTTCCTATCCATTTGGAGATTGTCTGTTTGGAAATTGCTTTTCCTTCCCTTCCTGTTGCATAGGCTACTAAAAGCTGGTCAGTTTTTCTGTTACTTTTGGTTCTGTCCAGGTAGTAGCGTAACTGTCTATGTACATCCAAGGTATGCAGCAGCCTTTTCCCCCTGTTCTGTGGATTGGGAAAGAAGGTAGGTAGGTGGATTGCCTGGTTTAAAGACACTCTGGATACCACCTTAGGCATAAATGTAGGATTAGTTCTCATGGACACTATCTTGATGGAAGATTAGGAAGGGTTGTACTGCCATTAAGGCCTGTAGTTCCGAAACTCTCCTTGCTGAAGTAATTGCCAGTAGGAAAGCAGTTTTCCATGATAGGTGTTGAAGATCTGCTGTTGCTGCTGGTTCAAATGGAGGGAGTGTCAATTTTTCTAGCACAAAGTTCAAGTCCCATGCTGGCAATGGTGGTTTCCTAGGAGGTTTTACATTCTTGATCCCTCTGAGGAATTGCCTGAGTAGAGGATGAAAAGACAGGTGGATCAAGCTGTATTCTGCGGAAATAGCTGATGCATGTATCTTGATGGAGGAATAGGACAGGCCCGTATGTAGAAGCTCTGCCAAGTACTCCAGGATGTTAGCAATATCTATGTTCGACACATCTTTTCCTCTTTCAGTACTCCAAATGACAAACCTTTTCCATTTTCCTGCATAGTTCCTTCTTGTTGAAGGTCTGCGGGCTTCAAGGATAATGTCTTTAACCCTTTGGGATAAGTCTGGGTTAGTTGCTGTTATGTGATGTTCCAGGCAGTCAGTTGCAAGGTTTTTAGGTTTGGGTGCATGATGTTGTAGTTGTTCTGAGTTAACATCAAAGGCGCCAGGGTATTGACCACATTCTCCCTGAGACATGCTCCTCAGCAGAGGATACCAGTGTTGTCTTGGCCAATTCGAGCTATCAGAATTATCCTTGGACGTTCCTCTTTGATTTTCAGTAGTACCTTGTGCATCAAAGGAAGAGGTGGAAATGCATATGCTGTCAGGCCTTTCCAACTGAAGGATAGAGAGTCCACCTTCCATGCAAGTGGGTGGCATGTCCTTGTGCAGAATTTTTGAGCTGGTGATTGAGTGGGGATGCGAATAGGTCTATTTGTGGCATTCCCCATTTCTTTGTGATGGCCTTGAAGATGTCCGGGTGTAGCATCCATTCGTGAGCATCCGAGGTGGTTCTGCTTAACATGTCTGCTAGGGTGTTTTCTTTTCCCGGCACAAATATTGCCTGTAACTGGATGTTGTAGCTCAGAGCCATATTCCAAAGGTCCAGAGTCATTCTGCATAGGGGGTATGAATGAGTGCCTCCCTGTTTGTTGATGTACCACATGACTGTGGTGTTGTCTGTCCTTATTAAATGGCCTTCTTTGAGGAATGGTCTGAATTTCTGGACTGCTAGTTTTACTGCCAGCATTTCTTTTTGGTTTATGTGCAGGTGCAGCTGGTCTGGAGTCCACAATCCTTGTATGCACTTGTCCAACATGTGCGCCCCCCAGCCTAGGTCTGAGGCGTCCGTTGTGATGGTTTGGTTTGCTTGAAAGTTGTGGAAGGGCAAGCCTGGGTTTGACTGGCATGCTTGAGCCCACCATAGGAACTCTTGTTTCAGGCATGGGATTAGTGGGATTTCGGTTTCTAAGCTGTGCCTGTGTTGAGACCATAAATTCTTTAGGTACCACTGTAGCTTTCTCATATGCAGTCTGGCATGGGGGACCAGGATTATGCATGATGCCATGAAGCCCAAGGCCTGCAGTACTTTTCTTGCTGTTAGTTTGTTCTGCTTTGTTAATGCCAAGAAGTAAAGAGGGAGTTGTTCTTGTTTTTCTGCAGTTAGGAATGCCATTTGTTTTACTGTGTCCAATTCCGCACCCAAGAATGTTCTTGTCTGGGATGGTATCAGTCTTGACTTTTTTAAAATGACTGTGCATCCCAGGGCTTGTAGTAAGCAAATGACTCTTTGTAAATCTGTTGTCAGCTTGCTTTTGTTGTCCGCTTGTAACAGGCAGTCGTCCAGGTATGGATAAATTTGGATTCCCTGTAGCCTGCAATGAGCGATTACTGATGCCAGGCATTTTGTGAATACTCTGGGCAGTAGATAAGCCAAAGGGCAATGCTGAGAATTGATAATGCTCTGATCCTGCAAGAAATCTGAGGTATCTTCTGCAATTTGGTCGTATGGGGACGTGCAGGTATGCCTCCTTGAGATCTAGAGTTACCAGCCAACACTCCTTGCCCAGCATGGGAAGAAGTTGCTGTAGGGTCAGCATTTTGAATTTTGGGACAATGATGTATGTGTTTAAGACGGACAGGTCGAGAATAGGTCTCCAACTTTTCTCTTTTCTTGGTACTAGGAAGAGTCTGGAGTAGAATCCTTTGCCCTGTTGTGTTATTGGTACTCTTTCCACAGCTCTCATCTTTGTTAATTGAGCTATCTGCTTTAGAGCTTCTGTTTTTGATTTGGAGGTAGGTTTGGCATTCCTCTTTTTACTGGTAAGGTGTGGAAGTGGAACCTGTAGCCTTGGTCTATGGTTTGCAAAATCCACTTGTCTTTTGTGATATAGTGCCAATTTTTCTAAAATAAGGCTAACTTTCCGCCTAAAGGTGCTGCTATTTGCTCCCTGGTAGGCGGTGTCAGAGCCAAGTCACTGTGATTGTCCTGTTGCAGTGGCAGTGGTTGTGTCTGTGCCTCGCTGGTTATTGCCTTGCCACTGGTGTCCTCTATAGGCACCTCCTCTGGATTGATTTCTGCCTCTAGAGCGTCTATTCCTGCCTCTGAGATTTTGAGGAGTCTGGAAAGGACCAATTTTTGGCAGGCCAGTTCCTGCTAAACCTTGGGGGCTGAACCTGTAAGAAATCCTTAACTGTTTGTACAGATTTTGCCTTCTCTTCCATTTTCTTCATTACTTGCTGAGCAGGGGTACCAAATAGACTGGCCTTATCCATAGGAGCATCTAACAGCTTTGCTTTAACATGATCCGCAAGACCTGTTCTTTCAACCATGCATGCCTTCTTATCACTGTGCCAGTCATGGCTGATCTAAATGAAGCCTCCAGTGCATCATAGCCACATTTTAAAGAATGGTTACTAACCTGCTGAATGTTATTCACCATTTCTAAAACATATTTCTTATCTAAGGAGTCATCAGAGGACAGCTTCTTAGTTAACTGATCAAGCATAAACTCTTGGTATTGGATCATGTGAAACTGACAGTTTAAAGCTCTAGCTGAGAGAGTAGCAGAGGTGTAAACTTTTTTCCCCATCTCTCTAAGGACCTGGATTCCCTTTCAGAAGGGAGGCTTTTGCTGAGGTCGGCTACTGCCTTAGGCCCCTGGGATATAGTCTCAGGATCTGCAAGTGGGGCCTTGTATAGGTGGTGATGAGTGTCTGGCACCCTGTAAAATCTATCTGGTTTGGCAGGGGCTGGAGGTAAAGTATCAGGAGCAGTGCAAACATCATTAAATGCATCATCCACAACAGGCAGAACTGGAGGTATAGCTAAGGGCCTATGTTGTGGTAAGTGCAGAAAGGTCCTAAGCCTTTTCGTGAATCTAAGAAATCTTGTCCCTGCCATTGGAATTGTTCTCTCATGGCATGTAAGGTTTCCCCAAAGGAAAATTCCTCTGGTGGAGAGGCAGATGGAATGGATTCTTCAGCATCGGAATCTTCATAAGTAGAAAAGGAGCCTCTGGCTGATCTGTAATGTCTGAGTCATCCAAGAATCATCAGAGGACACTGGCTCGGGGGCTCTGCTCTAGGTCTCTTTTCTGGAGGCTGAGAGGCCCTGTCTGGGTGAGATTGGGATCCCCTAATTAAGGAGATTAAATCCTCTGCCAGAGTAAGCATTTGTGAACTAGAAGTGGGCCTGTGTGAGGGGCCTTAACAGGCACTGATTTAACAGTTTTGGCTGCTTTAGCCCTGGCAAAGGCCTTTATAGACATGGCTGCAGGAGGCCTAGCAGCACCACGTGCTGGGGTAGAGACATCCAAAGGGATGGTGTCTGATAATTCACTAGGAACCACAGTAGTAGGCAAAACTTCAGAGGCCGATTCAACTAAGGTAGCAGGAGCCTCAGTAGTAGTCATGGATTCGCTGAAGATTGACCCGCTTTCTCGGTTTCGCGAAACAGAGACACTCGCGCTTGCTTAACCGTGGTTTCGCCGAAACCGCGGACCGCGAGTGTCGGTCTTTTTCTTTGCGTTTTTTAACAATCTGGGTAGTCGGAGGATCCGACGGCATAATGTACGCAAAATCTGAGCCGAAAAACTGTTCAGCAAACTCCGACCGACGCCTAAGCGTTCGTCGGTTGAAGGAAGCACAGGCTAAACAGGCTGCTACGTCGTGGTCTGGGCCTGAACAAGGTAGGCAGTAAGAGTGGAAATCTTTATGAGGTATTTGTTTCCCACAAGTTAAACAGTTATTTACTTTTTCTGACATCGGCTGAGGCAAGAAAGAGTCCCCAACGGGTACTTAGCTTTAGAAGTCTTCAAGTAGTATTCGTAGTAGTAATCTCTGGATCTGACCGACCGGCACTTGCGAACAGCTTCTGCTTCGGCGCCACGGCAAGAAAGACTGGGGAAAATGGCGTCGGCTGATGCCTTTATACCCGAAGACCAGCAGAGATGACGTCGGGTGAAGTGCGACATCAGCCGAAGCCGGACCCAGACTTTGGAATCCGGCCGACCGAAGGGCTGCCTGACGACAGGACAACCCATTTGTTATGACTGCAGATGCATCCTTGAAGGACATCGGTAACGCATTAAAATCCACTATATATAAAAAGGAAGTAGATGCCTCTAGGTATCTTAAGAAAAGCATGCATGCACCACATACCTTTAAAGGCATAGTGAAAGCTCAATTAATAAGAGCTAGTAAATTGAACACCCTAGATATTAAATTTGAGGAACAAGTAAAGGAAATGAAGCAAGATTTCCACAATAGTGGTTATTCAGAACATATGACAAATAAGGAGTATGAAGATGTTAAAAAATAGAGACTTAAGTATAAACCTATACTTAGTGGGGGATTACAGGGTGAGGATAAACAAAAAAATGGGGAAGAGAAAGTGAGATATCTTACTACTTACAATCTGAATACAAGTGCTATATGTAATATAGTTGAGAAGAACTGGCCCATTTTGTTGGCAATGCCAGAAATTAAATCAATAGTGGGAGATAGACCCCTATATGCATATAGGAATTCTGAAACACTTAAACAGAAGCTCTGTTATAAAGATTTTAAACAGATGAATAAATTGAAGCAAAAAAGAATAGGTACAATTAAGTGCTATAATTGCACATGCTGTGAAGACCTATTTGAAGGTGAACATAGATTTATACACCCCACTAGTAAAGAGGTTTATAATATTAATGCTTTAACTTACTGTAATATAAAGCAAGTGGTTTACTTAGCCACCTGTAATAACTGTACATCATTCTATGTAGGAAAAACTACACAGAGGTTAAAGGATAGAATTATAGAACATAAGTCAGAAATAAGAAGAAAGTTATTGACAAATGCTTTAAGTAAACATATTATAGAAGAGGGTGAAAATCATAAGTTTAGCTTTAGAGTTATGTCACATATAGAAATGGGAGTGAGAAAGGGAGACATGAACAATATGTTGGAATTAAAAGAATATGAGTGGATAATTAGGTTACAAGCAGATGTGAAACCAGGCTTAAATAATGCTGTTAGCCTTAAACCAGTTTTATTAAAAAAACAAAGAGAAAGGCTCTGAAAAGATTCTTTTATAACAAACAATGTCTACAATTTAATAGGATGGTATTATTTTAGATAATGGTTTTAAATTAAGATACGAGTGTAATGTAATTTAAATTAACATGGTTTTTAGAAGTGTTTGATGTATTGAAATTTATTGTTGTACTATATCCTTTTAAGTAAGTAGGCTGGCTATATCATGTGATTAATTGATTCCTCTAAAGTTCTGTAAATTAATTGTTTAATATGTACTGATGAAGGGTGTGTATTCCCGAAAGCTTTACCACATTAAATCTTTGGTGTGCTAAGTTGCTGTTTCTCTGTAATTCGTTTTTATACAGTATTACCAAAGTTATTTTATTTAGTTTATATAGAACTTGTTTCTTTGCCATTAAAGGTGCTTTAGTCTTTGCCTTTGAAGCTGTAGTCGGGTTAATGTACAATTGTTTAGGTCTGAAAACACCCTCAGAAGCAGATGCCTGCTCAGCGGCTCCGGACCCATCTGAGGGAATAGTCTCCGAGGCTCCAATACCTTGAGTTTCCAGCGGACTGACCAACTCCACGTGGGAGTCGGTAGCGGCCTGCGACTCTAAAGTAGAGGGCGTCAGGGGCTGCGAAAGCGCCTCACTGAGAACCGGCGACTGGCTTAGGAGAAGCTTCGTCGTCGGTTTTGGACCTCAGTTGCCTCTCTTTTTGTTTGTGCTTTTTGTGAACTCCGGTAGTCGGATGGCTATCCGACGACATTGCATAATTAAATCTGCGCCCAAAATCGTACCGACGCTTAATAGTGCGTTGGTTAAATCTAGCACAAAACCGACAACTTGAAACATCATGGTCAGGGCCTAGGCAAGGAATACAGTAAGAATGAAAGTCCTTATGAGGTATTTGCTTCCCACAAGAAATACAATTATTAACTTTTTCTGACATCGGTCTGGAGCAAGAAAAAAAAGTTTCCCCAACGGGGTACTTACCTTTTAATGAAGACTTCAGATCTGAAACTCGAACATGAAAATCTCAGGAGCCGGCCGACTGGCACTTGTGAGCTGCTTCTGCTTCGGGCACCGCACGGCAAGAAAGACTGAAAGAAAATGGCATCGGCTGCATCTTTTATACCCCTGACAACCTGACGTCAGGAAAGGGGCGACAGCAACCGACACAGGACCCAAGACTTTGGAATTCAGGCCGACTGAGGGCAACCTGCCAGCAGGATTACCCAAATGTAATGACTGCAACAGTGAAACACGAAGAACATCTGCTAGAACTGGAGCAGTGAAGGGATCTAATTGTTTCTGATGAGCCCAAATAGTGTATCTTCTCTATTTGCTCTTGTAAACTTTTCTAGCAGAGGCTTTATAACAGGAGACTAAAATTTTTGAACTGGGGAGGATAGCCTGGAATGTACAGCCATCAATGGAATTGGAGAAACCATGCAGTCAACTTGAGGCCTGCAATATCTGGGTGAATTTGTCCTGATGAGCGAGACAGGCGGCCTGGACTGGGATCCCGAGATTTGCTTCCCAAAGGAAGGGAAACCATACCTGCAGAGGCCACAAGGAAGCAATGATAATCGTACTGCTAATCAACTGAAGTGTTTCCTGAAGAAAGTAGAGGATGAAAGGCAAGAGAGGGTAAGAGTAAAGGAGACCCTAGGGTCAAACATGGACTAACAGCAACTCTCTGGGACTGTCCCTGAGGAAGGATAAGGACAAAGAACCTGCTGCATTTGTTGCTGAAGGGGAATGCAAATGGGTTGCAGCAAGGTTGACCCCATTTGTGGAAGATCATGTTTGCCATGGACTGTTCTGAGAGACCACTCGAGGCATTAGGATGGGTTCTGCTGAGTCTGCCTGCTAGACTGTTGGACTTCCCCGTTGTGTGTGTTGCTGCTAGAAAGCAGTTGGAAGAGAATGCCCATTGCAACACCCTCACTGCTTCTCGACAAAAGAGGCAGGATCTGGTTCCCCCTGTTTGTTGATGTAACGCACCACTGACACGTTGTCCATTTGTACTGCAATAGTCCCTAGAGTGAGAAAGCTCTGAAAGGCCTGCATCGCTAGACGTATTGCTCTCAGCTCTAGGACACTGACATGCAGACTAGTCTCTTGTACTGACCATGTGCCTTGAACAGTCCGCCCCAAATAATGACCCCCCAACTGGGAGGCCTCCATGGTCAATGTGGTGCTGGGGGGGAGAAGGAAGGATAAATGGACAACCTAGATCTATCGAGCTCAGCGTGGACCCACCAAAAGAGAATTTCTGCACACTTGAGATAATTTTATGGGAGGATTCAAGGGATAGTGATGAAAGGACCATTGCACCACTAGAGTCCATTGCAGAATTGTCATGTGAAAGTGGGCACTGGGAAAGTACAGTTGTGTACACTTACCATAAATGTAGATGTTAGAGTGTATTCACTGTTGCAGTCCTAACATATGAGTTATCCGGCTCCTGGTAGCCCTCAGTCGGCCCGAATACCAGAGTCCTTGGTATATGATGTCGGCTGCCATCGGTTGTAAAACTGATATCAGAACATCTGGTATAAAGGGAGGCAGCTGATGCCATTTCCTCAGTTTTTCTTGCTCTAACTGTCCGGAGCCCCCAAAAGAAGGCTAGCCAGGAAGGAAACACCTTGGAAACATGACCTCCAAAAAATAAAATATTTAGTCTGTGCCTTAGGAAAAAAGGGGAAATGGAGGGTGGGAAACCAGGACTGCAACAGTGAATACACTCGAACATCTACATTTATGCTAAGTGTAAACAACTGTACTATGTTCGTGTTTCACTGTTGCAGTCCAAACATATGGGTTGATTCCCAAAGCCCAAGAAAAAAGTAGGTGGAAGAATCACAGATTAAGGACTGGTAAGGAGGCCTTGCAAAACTGCAGAGGAAAAAACCAGCCCTGGATTTAGAAAACAAAGGAAGATTGTAATGCTTTGTGAAAGTATGGACAGAAGACCAAGGAGCGGCTTCTATAATGCCCTTAGTAGGCACACCTCTCAGAAAAGCTGCAGAGGTAGAAACTGCTCTAGTAGAATGGGTCCTAATACCATGAAGGGGGACCTTGCCATGCTTTAGGTAACAAAAGTGAATAAAATGAGCAATCCATTTGGAGATATAGTTTGTTTCGAAACAGCTTTACCCTGAGCCCCAGGGGCAAAACTGACCAACAGCAGCTCAGACTTCCGAAAGGGTTTAGTCCTGTTTAAGTAAAATCTCAGCTGTCTATGCACATCAAGAGAGTGCAGAATCCTTCCCCTTTACTCTGGGGATTACTGAAAAAGTTAGGGAGGTGAACAGATTGATTAAGGGTCAGACTGGAAACTACCTTAAGCATAAAGGAGGGATTAGTTCTCAGAGAAACCAGATATGCATGAAAAATAATGAAAGGTTCTACTGTCATTAAGACTTCCAGCTCCGAAACCCTTCTGGCAGAAGTAATAGCCAAAAGAAAAGCAGTCTTCCAGGAAAGACATTTTAAACCTGCAGAGGCAGCTGGTTCAAAGGGAGGTAGAGCAAGCTTCTCTAGGACAAAATTACAACCCCAAGCAGGAGTAGGAACTCTTCTGGGAAGTCTGAGATTGCTGGCTCCCCTCAGGAACTGCTTCATCAAGGGGTGAGAAAAAATGGGCTGCTCAAAAGAACAATGAGCAGAAATTGCTGAAGCATGAATTTTGATTGAAGAAAAGGAAAGCCAACCATTAAGCAAGCCTGCTAGGTAATCAAAATGTGGGAAAGAGAAGTATGAGAAGAATCTTCTCCTTTAGCCTGCATCCAAGAACAAAATCTCTTCCATTTATCAGCATAGGATTTCCTGGTGCTAGGCCTCCTGGCTTCACGAAAAACTTCAACCACCTGCTGAGAAAGATTCAATGTATTAGCCAGACAGATAAATACAGAGTTGGAAGATGAGGATGAACAAACTTTCCCTCCTCCTGAACAAACAGATCTGGCATCAGGGGAAGATGCCAAGGCTGAGTTTGGGAAAGGCTGCGAAGAAGGGGATACCAATGCTGCCTGGGCAAATCAGGTGCTATAAGAATAGCCCTTGGTTTCTCGCCCCTTATCTTTAGCAGCACTCTGGGAAGAAGAGGCAGAGGAGGGAAGGCATAAATTGAGAGTTGTGTCCATGGGAAGGACAACGTGTCCACTCTCCAAGTTTCGACATGAAACACCCTGGTGCAGAAGGTTGGAAGGAGATGATTGGTGTGAGAGGAAAAAAGATACACTTGTGGAGTGCCCCAGTGCTGAGTGATGCGATGGAAAATGATCTTATTCAGTTGCCACTTGTGAGGATCCAGAACCTGTCTGCTCAATTGATCCACCAAGGAGTTTAATCTCCCTGGAAGATATTGGGCTATTAGATGTATGCCCATGGAAGCTGCTAAGGACTTTGCCTCATGCTTTGTCTGCACAAGGGGTAGGAGCGAGTCCCCCCCTGCTTGTTGATGTAACACATGACTGTGGCATTTGTCTGTCCTGATCAGAAGAGTCCCAGGGTAGCGCAAGTTCTTGAAAGCCAGCAAGGCCAGCTGCACTACCATCAATTCTTTTAAGTTTATGTGCAGATGAATCTGCTGCGAACTCCAAATCCCCTGTATGCCCTTGCCTTCCAGATATCCCCCCCCCCATGCATACTCTGAGGCATTTGTGGTGAGAGTCTGGCTGGCAGGTGGTGGTCAGAAAGGCAGACCTTTGTTCTGAAAATAAGCTGTCGCCCACCAGAGAAACTCATTTGTAGACAGGGATTTGGGGGAAGAATCAAATCCAAGTCCAGTGTGTGTTGACACCAAAGGTTCTTGAGGTACCATTGAAGTTCTCATATGCAGCCTTGCATATGGGATCATCAGAATACATGAAGCCATAAACCCCAGTGGTTGCAGGAATTGCGTTGCAGAGAGCTTTGTCATGCTTGCCAAGTTCTTGAAGCAAGCCGAAAGATGTACTTGTTTCTCTTGAGGGAGGAATACCATCTAGGTGGCTGTATTCAGACTCGTTCCCAGGAAAACAATCTCCCTTGTAGGAACCAACTTTGACTTATTTTCGTTAAGTGTGTACCCAAAGAGGTGAGAATGTTCTTCACAAAGTCCAAATCCTTTTTTAGTTAATCTGGGGAGTTTGCTTGAATGAGACAGTCATCCAGGTAAGGATAAATTTGAATGTTTCTCTGCCTGCAAAAAGCAATGGCAGGTTCCAGGCACTTTCTGAAAACTCTGGCCAAAGGGCAGTGCAGATAATTGGAAGTGTTGCTCCCCAGCCCTGAAACGAAGGCACTGCAACTTTCACTTATTGGGATGTGCAGAAAAGCCTCCTTGAGATCCAAAGTCACCAGCCATGAATCCTAGCCCAGCATTGGCAGTAACTGTTGAAGGGTGAACATCTTGAATTTGAGAATCACCAGAAAAGTGTTTAGGGTAGACAGATCCAGAATAGGGTGCCAGGTGCCCCCTTTTTTGGGTACCACAAAAAGTCGAATAAAAACCTAGGCCTACCTGACTTGCAGGAACTGGCTCTATAGCCCCCAAAGTCAGTAGAGAAGAAATTTGATTTTCTACCTCTGCCTTGAGAGTTCTGGGTATGTCTGGGTACCCTTGAAAAACAGGAAAGGTGTAGAAATAAAACTTGTAACCTTGGTTTACTATATTGAGCACCCATTTGTCGTCTGTGATGGTAAACCATACCTCTGCGAACCTGGCTAACCTTCCCCCTCAAAGAAAAGAAAACCCTGGGCCCACAGAGGTAGGAACAACAAGGCCGGAGTAATTGAGAACGTTTGCTTTGGGAAGCTGGCTTAGAACTTCCCGACTTAACAGAAGAAGAATGCCATTATTTAGCCCTTTGAGGGACAAAAGCCTGGCCTCTGGAAGATTTGAAACCCCTAAGCCTAGAGTGACCCTGCTTGCCAGGATCAGGGAAAGACCAATTCTTGGAAGGATAATACCTACTAAACCGAGGAGGCTGAACCTGAAGGAAATCTTTCACAGCTTGCATAGATTTCACCTTATCCTCCAACTTCTTCAGAACCTCCTCAGCCTTACCAAAATGGGAGTCTTTGTGCAAAGGAACATCCAACAATTTAGATTTAACAGGTTCCGAAAAAGGCTGCTCCCTAAGCCAAGCATGCCTTCTAATAACTGAACCAGTGGCTGCTGCTCTGCAGAAGCCTCCAGGGTGTCAAAATCAAAATGAAGTGAGTGCTTGTTAACCAAAGTGGCAGAACTTAGTAAATAAGTCTTTGTTCTCCGACATGGAAGGAACATCCCCAATTTAGCCTTAACAGTCTCCAAAGTATGCTGCTGATACTTAAGCATGTGGAAAAGACAATTCACAGATCTAATGGCGAGAGTTGCAGAGGTAAAGACTTTTTTACCCCACCTGTCCAAGGCCCTATACTCCTTATCAGAAGGTACAGGGATTTTAACAATAGTAGCCCTAACACCCTTGGGGTCTTGAGAAATAATCTCAGGATCAGCAGTTTGTTTGTGTCTTTCAACTTTACCCGGTTAGGGGTTGCCACAGCGGAACTCTGGTCCACTAATGATTGGTAGTTGATTTTTACGTGCCGAGTTACCAGCCCTGATGCACAACCTTCAACGAAGGTACGCCCATTCATGCATGCCTCCACGCAGAAGACGCTCTAGCTGAGAATCGAACCGGACAGCGTCTTACTGTGAGGCTAAATCTCAGGATCAGCAGTAAGATCGCTAAAAAGAAATTGATGAGAATCAGGAACCCTATAATATCTATCAGGTTTTCTGGGGGCAGGAGGAACAGAATTAAAAGTTAAAGAATTTCCATGAAAACATCATCCACAACTTCCAAAACTGGAGGTATAGCGAGAGGCTTATGCTGTGGCAAATCCAAAAATTCCCTGATTCTTTTCTTTGACTATCCTGACTTTCCCATTTAAAGTGCTCCCTACAAGTATCCAAAGTATCCCCAAAGGAAAAATCTTCTGGAGGGGAGGCAGAAGGGATAGAGTCCTCAGCATCAGAATTCTCAAAACTAGAAAAAAGTTGAGAATTTCCTTCTTCAGCAGAAATGCTGGAAACCTCAGAATCTGTGACAGACAAAACATCAGGAGACAATTCCCTAGCCGTCTTGGAAGTGGGGGGGGGGGGGTGAGAGCCCCTAATCAGAGAAAGAAGATCACCAGCCATCGTTACCAACTGGGAATGAGGCGCACAGGAGGGGAGGCCGGTGCCTGCTTGTGAGTAGTTTTGCAGCTGGAAGGTTTGCTAGTAATCCGGAGGGACTTGGGAGGCCTAGCAACTGCAGAAGTCTGACTTAAGGTAGTTGGCCTGGCTCTGGTCTCATGTCGGAGAGAAGAGGCGTCAGAAACCGGTGCCTGGAAAGCAGCTCCGGACCCATCTGAGGTGATGACAGGCAGTGGGTCAGAAGACGAAAAAGCAGCCTCCAGCATGGAGGACGCCGAAAAGGTCTTGGCAGAGGCCTGTGGCTGAAAATCAGCAGACTGCAGGGGCTGCAAAAGCACCTCGCCGACTACCGCCGGGCTGACGACCAATTTCACTGGTGGGCCGTCAGCAGACTTAACCCTAGGCCTGTTGTGGTCCTTGTCCTTGCGTTTCCTAGGTATACCCGAAGTCGGGAGACCAGAAGAAGCCATACCGACAAACCTAGGCCAGACTCCGAAATGCTTATACAAAATTTTAGCTGTATGGAGTGTGGTACGCGGGTTAAAGGAAACAGAGATCGCAATTAGGAACATCGTGCTCAAGGCCCAAACAAGTTATACAATAAGAATGAAAATCATGGTGCGGAATCTGTTTTCCCCACAGGCAAGACAGTTATTGACTTTATCAGACATTCATTAAAGCAAGAAAAGAGGGTCCCCAACGGGGTACTTACCTGAGGACGTCTTCAGCTTGACAGTCGGAATGCAAAAAGAAGGTAAATGGCCAACTGGCACTGGAGCGAAATGCACCTGCTTTGGGCTCTGCGGCAAGAAAGACTGAGGAAATGGCGTCAGCTGCCTCCCTTTATACCAGACGTTCTGACATCAGTTTTACAACCGACGGCACCCGAAGTCATATATGGAGGACTCTGGTATTTGGGCCGACTGAGGGCTACCGGGAGCCGGATAACCCATATGTTAGGACTGCAACAGTGAAACACGAAGAACATTCAGAGTTACAGTAGAAGCCATCAACCCTAATACATTGAAGGCCAATCTTGATGGGGGTGCTGGAATGGAAAACAAAAACTTGCCTGACATGTTCTCAATTAAGAATTCTGTTTTGAAGCAGAAAAGCTAGACAACTGACTGCATCCAGGTGAGCCCCTATGAAGTTTAACTGGCTGAAGATGAGATTTGTGTATGCCGATGGTGATTCCCAGTGAGAGTGCCAGGGGAAGCAAATCATCTCTGGCTTTTATTAGTACATGCCTGGTTGGTATGGTAAGGAGCTAGTCGTCTAAATAGGGAAACACTGAATCCAGTCTCAAGTGAGCTACTGCCACTGCCATGCATTTGAACACCCTGGGAGCTGTGGTGAGACCAAAGGGCAGGGCTCTAAGTACAGTTGTGTACACTTGCCATAAATGCAAATGTTGAGTGTATTCACTGTTGCAGTCATCACACATGGGTTATCTGCCTGCAGGTAGCCCTCAGTCGGCCTGAATCTTTGGATTTCTGCGCAGGATGCTGTCGCTTCTTCCATGACGTCAGGGGTATAACACATGCAGCAGACACCATTACATCAGTTTTTCTTGCCCCAGATGTCAGGAGCCCCCAAAACAGGGAGCAATTACATGGTGTGGAACACCCCCAGTAAAAAGTAAATACCAAAGCCACAAGATATGGCCAAAACAGAGTAAAGGTAGAAAGCATAGAGAAGTCAGGGGGCTGGAGGGAGGGTAACCAGAAAGTACAGTTGTGTACACCTACCATAAATGTAGATGTTCGAGTGTCTTCACTGTTGCAGTCATAACTGTAGGGTGCTCCTGCCGGCAGGCAGCCCGAGGTCGGCCAGAATCCCAAAGTCTGGGTCCGGCGTCGGCTGTACAATCCAGTACCCGGACGTCAGTACGCTCTGGTACATAACCCTCAGCCGACGCCATCTTCTCCAGCCTTTCTTGCCCTAGATGTCAGAAGTCCCCAATAGATCATAAATGAATCCCACTAGGAAACACAAATACACCACAAGAGAGAGAAACAGAGGGGATAGGAGGGAGGGAAACACCGACTGCAACAGTGAAGACACTCGAACATCTACATTTATGGTAGGTGTACACAACTGTACTATGTTCATCGTGTTTCACTGTTGCAGTCATAACTGTAGGGTGGAATCCCAAAGCAGTGAAAAAAGGGGGGAGGTTTAGACAGAAGAAGGGGCAGCCAGAAGACCCTGCAAAACAGCAGAGGCAAAGCCTGCCCTGGTCTTAGAATACAAAGGGAGACTGTAGTGCTTGGAAAAAGTATGCACAGAACTCCAAGTGGCAGCTTCCAAGATATCCTTGGTAGGAACTCCCCTGAGAAAAGCTGTAGAAGTAGCAGCTGCTCTAGTAGAATGACTTCTCACAGTACCTGGAAAGTGTTTCCCATGATGAGTGTAACAAAACCTTATTCCATAAGAAATCCATTTGGAAATAGTTTGTTTGGAAATAGCCTTTCCAAGAGAACTGGAAGCAAAAGAAACAAACAATTGGTTAGATTTTCTGAACTCTTTAGTCTTGTCCAAATAAAATCGTAACTGTCTGTGCACGTCCAAGGAGTGCAAAATCCTTTCCCCTTTATTCTGAGGATTAGGAAAGAAGGTAGGAAGGTGAATAGTTTGATTCAAAGCCACTTTCGAAATTACCTTAGGCATGAAAGTAGGATTGGTCCTCAAGGATACTCTGTCCTGTTGGAAAATAAGGTATGGTTCCACAGCCATGAGAGCTTGCAACTCTGAGACCCTTCTGGCAGAAGTCAAAGCTAACAAAAGAACTGTCTTCCAAGACAAAAACTTAATATCTGAAGATGCAGCAGGCTCAAAAGGAGGCAAAGTAAGTTTTTCTAAAACATAATTAAGATCCCAAGCAGGAACAGGAGGGGTCCTGGGAGGCCTTAAATTCTTAGCCCCTCTCAAGAATTGTCTCACCAAAGGATGAGAAAAAACAGTGGGATCAGTATTGAAATGAGCAGAAATAGCAGAAGCATGAATCTTAATGGAAGAAAAGGAAAGTCCATTAGACAAAAGATCCGAGAGGTAAAGCAAAATAGAAGAGAGATCAGGTACCAGAGGGTCCAAGCCTCGGTCCTGCATCCAAATGCAAAATCTCTTCCATTTAGAGGCATAGGATTTCCTAGTGCTAGGCCGTCTAGCTTCCAAAAGAACATCCAAAACCTGTTTGGGAAGACTAGAAGAAATCAAATTCCTTTGAAGAGCCAAGCTGTCAGGCAAAGGGTCTTGAGATTGGAATGTAGCAACTGACCCTGATGCTGGGACAGAAGAGAAGGGTTCAGAGGAAGAATCCAAGGAGGCTCCAAGAACAGGTGCTTTAAAGTTGGATACCAAAACTGTCGAGGCCAATTTGGAGCAATCAAGATGAGGAACTTGGGCTTGTCCTGTTTTATCTTTAATAGTACCCGAGGAAGTAGAGGAAGAGGAGGGAAGGCATATCCCGAAAGGTTTCTCCAGCTGAAGGACAGGGAATCCACTTTCCAAGCTGTTTTGTGGAATGACCTGGTGCAAAAGAGAGGCAGCTGATGATTGAGGTGGGATGCAAACAGATCTATCTGGGGGCATCCCCAAACTGCAGTAATCCTGTTGAATAAGTTGTTGTCTAGCATCCATTCGTGAGGATCTAAAATGTTCCTGCTCAGGCTGTCTGCTAAGAGATTCTGTTCTCCTGGTATGAATTGGGCCTGGAGATGTAGATTCAGATTTAGAGCTGTGTCCCATAAAGCCATAGCTAGTCTGCAAAGGGGGTACGAATGAGAACACCCCTGCTTGTTTATGTACCACATGACTGTGGTGTTGTCTGTGCGTATCAAAAGAGGTCCTGGATACAAAAGGTTCTTGAAGGCTAGAAGAGCATTTTGAACTGCCAACATTTCCTTCAGATTGATGTGCCAGTGAAGATGATCCTTTGTCCAGGTTCCCTGCTGGCAATTGCCTAGAAAATGCGCTCCCCAAGCATAATCCGAGGCGTCCATGGTTATGATTTGAGAAGGTTGAGGAAGACGGAAAGGCTTTCCTTCGTTTAAAGCACACACCCTGGACCACCAAAGGAACTCCTTCTGGAGGCAGGGGATCAGAGGAATCAGAGTGTCCAGATCATGGTAATGCTGCGACCATACACTTTTCAGATACCATTGAAGCTTTCTCATATGAAGCCTTGCATTTGGGATCAACAGAATGCAGGAAGCCATGTAGCCCAGTGCCTGCAGGAATTTCCTTGCAGTGAGCTGAGGTAGAATTGCCAAAGTCTTGAAAATTGAAGCCAGCTGTATTCGTTTTTCTGTAGTGAGGAAGGCCCTTTGTAAGGTTGTATTTAAGAGGGCTCCCAGAAATACCATTTGTTGAGAAGGGATCAAATGTGACTTTTTTGTGTTCACTGAAAATCCCAGTAGGAGGAGGAGACGTTGAACAAAATCCAGATGTTGAAGTAAAAGATCCTTGCTGTCTGCCTGAATAAGGCAGTCGTCCAAACAGAGGTAAATCTGAATCCCCTGGAGTCTGCAATAAGCCACTACTGGTGCCAGGCACTTGGTAAAGACTCTGGGCAATGGTTGCCACCCGTCCCCGTTGTCAGCGGGACACTCACGGTTTGAGTGCTCTCATCCCGCTTCCCAGCCACTGCGTGGGACTTTAAAAGTCCTGTTTTTTCCCCTTTGCGCTTGCAGCGCTTCACATTTTAAAATTGCCGTAGAAAAGCCGAAAATACTTCCGTTTTTTCCACGGCAATGCGGCTACGTCACCACCCGGACCTGCAGTTAGAGGGATTCTCTGCTAGGTCCGGGTGGTAATGCAGCACAGTAATTGGCTGCAGCTATTGTAGGGGGCGGGAACTTCTTCTGAAGAGCCTCATAAAGGTCGCAGCTGTAGAGCACTAAGCTCTATAGCAGCTGCGAGCCTGCGACAAAAGATCTGATTTTTTTCGCCAGCACTGAAGCCAGCCCAGCCAGCAAGGGAGCCAGCCCAGCCAGCAAGGGAGCCAGCCCAGCCCAGCCAGCCAGCAAGGGAGCCAGCCCAGCCAGCAAGGGAGCCAGCCAGCCCAGCCAGGAAAGAAGCCAGCAAGGGAGCCAGCCAGCCCAGCAATAACTGTGAGTGGTAAGTAGATAACTGTATTTTGTGGCTTTAGTTATTTAAAATGGGAATAGTGTGTTTTATTTAAGTTTTTAATGTTTAGAGGTAGATGGGGATGTAGTATGTAGTATTTAAATCTGTGCAGTGGTTATTTTGAGACTTTTGTACTAGTTTAAAATGGGAATATATTGTGGTTTAATTTTTTTAATGTTTAAAGGCAGATGGTGGGTGCAGTACGCAATATTTTAATCTGTAGTAGTTAGTTTGATAATTTTGAGTAGTAGTTTTTAAAGATATAAAACCTGAATGTATATGTAATTGTTATTATTCTTGGGGTATGATTTGGAAGCATTACTTTTAAAAGGCTGAACTGTGTATAGAAGTTGTTTGTTTCTGTTGGGGGGCAGTGAAATATAAACTTAGTGTGATGCATTTCTATTGTCGTAGCTTTTTCTGGGTATTGTCTGTATGCATATAGGAATTGTTTGAGCATAGTTTGTACTTTTTTTGTATGGAAATATGCACTATAATGCTGTTTTCAGGAAGTTACGATATACTGTTTAGGTAATTTTTCCTGTTCCTGCAAGTCCATGTCTATGTGGTACAAGTCTACCTTTTGAGGGGGAATGTTAACAGTTAATGTAATTCATTTATTATTCTAGTAGGTACACGTTGCCAATTTGCCAAAGCTGTTTCAAGATTGTTTTCATTTATACTTGTAAATGTGTGCATTTAATTTATTCATTTTTAATAAGGTTAAAATGTACTGTTTTGCTTGTAATGTGAACTGATTAGTGTGTGTGCAGTAATAGTTCACTTCATTTAAATGGTTTGAGTTTTCAGTATGCTGTAATGTCACAATGTTGCATCCATAACTAATACTGCATCTCCTTTAACAACTCTGGTGATGTCGTGGTGGGGGTGTGGCCAGTGTCATGTTGACCACACCCCTATCCTGTTGACCACACCCCCATGTCTCACTTTGCCCTTGTTAAAAGGTGGCAACCCTGCTCTGGGCGCAGTAGATAAACCAAAGGGCAGTACAGAGAATTGAAAGTGTCTCGAACTTGCCTTGAACCTGAGGAATTTCCTGCGTTCCTGCCTGATGGGAATGTGTAAATAAGCTTCCTTTAGGTCCAATGTCACCATCCAGGCGTCCTGAGAGACCATTGGAATCAGCTGCTGCAGAGTAAGCATCTTGAATTTTGGAATTTCCAAAAAGGTGTTTAACACAGAAAGGTCCAGAATAGGTCTCCATGAGCTTTGTTTTCTTGGAACCAGAAACAGTCTTGAATAAAACCTTTTCCCATCTCTGAGAGTGGAACAGGCTCTATGGCTCTCATGGCCAGAAGAGCATCCACTTGATTTAAGGCCTCTGACCATTGATGTTTTGGCAGATCTGGCCAACCGAAGCCCTTGGCAAGGTATGAAAGTGGAATTTGTAGCCTTTAAAATCACGTCCAATACCCATTTGTCCAGGGTAATATGAGTCCAATTTCTGTAAAAAGAGAAAGTTTTCCTCCGAGAGGCATCCAGGTAAAGAGGTCCTGTAGCCCAACCGAGAGAGTCATCGAAGTTTGCTTTCTTTGAGATTGGGATCTGTCTTCTCCCTTCTAGGTGAAGAAGCAGTCCATTGTCTCGATCTGTAGGAGGCCTGAGCTTGGCCACGACCTCTGGAGCGCCTATATCTTCCCCTTTGAGGCCTGTCAGACGGGAAAGGACCAATTTTGGAGGGCCAATTCCTGGAAAATCTAGGAGGCTGAACTTGCAAGAAATCTTTCACAGTTTGCATAGATTTTGCCTTTTCTTCCATCTTTTAATAACCTCCTCAGCCTTAGATCCAAAAAGAACATCATGCTGAACAGGGGCATCTAATAATTTAGCCTTAACCTGTTCAGGTAAACTTTGCTCACGAAGCCATGCATGTCTCCTGATAACAGTACCAGAGGCTGCGGCCCTGCAAGAAGCATCCAAAGCATCAAAACCACAATGCAAGCTATGTTTGTTCAGTTGCATGCAATACATCCTGTAGTTCCTTATCTTCTGCACATGCAGGAAGAGAGGCAAGCTTTTGCTTTAAAACAGACAAAAGAAATTGCTGATACTTAAACATATGAAACTGGCAATTTAAAGCCCTAACAGAAAGGGTAGCAGAAGTATATACCTTTTTGCCCCACCTGTCTAAGGCACGAGAATCCTTCTCAGAGGGAATAGGATTCTTAGAAGTAGCAACTTTAGCAGCGTTAGAACCCTGAGATATAGTTTCAGGATCTGCAGAAGGATTCTTAAACAAAAACAAATGAGACTCAGGAACCCTATAAAACCTATCAGGCTTAGAGGGAGCAGGAGGCATGGAATCAGGATTCAAATTAGCCTCGAAAAGCATCATCTACAATGTCAAGAACAGGAGGGATAGCCAAAGGCCTATGTTGAGGAAGAAGAAGGAATTCTCTAAGCCTCTTCTTGGAAGCAGAATAATCCTGACCTTCCCAATGAAAATGTTCCCTCATCTCATGTAAGGTTTCCCAAAAGAAAAATCTTCAGGCGGAGAAGCAGAGGGCAAGGAGTCCTCAGCATCTGAATCCTCATAAGGAGGAAAAGAATATTCCTGATCAGAGGAAGAGACAGAAGATATAGAAGCCTGGTCAGAGGAATCCACAGGAACATCCTGTCAAGGCCTTTTCTCAGGGGGGGGGGTGAGAACCCCTAATCATAGAAAGCAAATCTTCAGCCATCCTTAACAATTGCTTCTGTGTCCTGGGAGTAGATTCAGAAGTAGCTTGAGCTTTGGACTTAACAGGAGTCTTTGTCTTTGCCTTTGAAATGGTGATGTGAGTAGGCCTGAATACCCCCTCAGAAGCCGGTACCTGCACAGCGGTTCCGGACCCATCCGAGGGAGCGACGTCCGAAAGTCCTGCAGCAGATAAAATAGAAGGCCTTGATGGCTCCCCATGGGAGTCCGTATCGGCCATCGGTTCAGAAGTGGCGGACGACAGGGGCTGCAAAAGCGCCTCACTGACGACAGCCGAACCGGACGCCGGCTCCAGCTGCAACGAGTCCTGTTTGGACCTCGGAGGCCTGTCCTTGTCTTTGCGCTTCTTTGAATTCCGGTAGTATCCGACGACATTCTATAATTGAAGCGTCTGCCAAAATAATTCAGAGCCCAGTCGTACCTGCGTTTGATAGTACGAGAATTAAATCTGGCACAGAACCGACAACAAGAAACGTCGTGGTCAGGGCCTAAGCAAGGCAGACAGTAAGAGTGGAAATCTTTATGAGGTATTTGTTTCACACACGTAATACAATTATTAACTTTTTCTGACATCAGAGGAACAAGAAAAAGATTCCCCAACGGGGTACTTAGCTTTGAGAAGAGAAGCAAGAACTTCGGACCGACAACAACCAAAAACGCTGTTCGAAAATCGCCAACCAACGACTTGCGAGCTGCTTTCCACCGCACGGCAAGAAAGACTGGAGAAGATGGCGTCGGCTGAGGGTTATGTACCAGAGCGTACTGACGTCAGGGTACTGGATTGTACAGCTGACGCCGGACCCAGACTTTGGGATTCTGGCTGACCTCGGGCTGCCTGCCGGCAGGAGCACCCTACAGTTATGACTGCAACAGTGAAACAAGATGAACATCTGCAACAGTGAATACACTTGAACATCTACATTTATGGCAAGTGTACACAACTGTACTGTTCTTCATGTTTCACTGCTGCAGTCATTACACTTCGGTTGATTCCCAAAGCTGAGGAAGGGTGGAGGCAGTCGAGATGTATTAGGGCTGGCTAGCAGGCCTTGCAAGACTGCTGTGGCAAATCCAGCTCTGGATTTGGAAAAGAGAGGCAAAGTGGTAATGCTTTGTGAAGGTGTGTACAGAACTCCAGGTTGCAGCTTCCAGGATGTCCCTGGTAGGGACTCCCCTAAGAAATGCTGTAGAGGTTGAGGTAGCCCTAGTGGAATGAGTTTTGATCCCTTGTGGGATAGGTTTTCCATGGTGTTTGTAGCAGAAATGGATGCAGTGTGCTATCCATTTGGAAATGGTTAGCTTAGAAATGGCCTTGCCCTCTGCCCCTGTAGCAAAGCTGACTAGCAGCTGGTCAGTTTTTCTGAAAGGCTTAGCTCTGTCAATGTAGAACCTGAGCTGTCTGTGCACATCCAAGGAGTGCAGGATCCTTTCCCCTTTATTCTGAGGATTAGGGAAAAAGGTTGGTAAATGGATGGATTGGTTTAAAGCCACACTGGATACCACCCTGGGCATAAACGATGGGTTAGTCCTGAGGGAAACCCTGACTGCATGGAAACTAATGAAGGGTTCCACAGCCATAAAAGCCTGCAACTCAGACACTCTTCTTGCTGAAGTGATGGCTAGAAGTAAGGCTGTTTTCCAAGAGATGAATTTTAACTCTGCTGTAGCAGCAGGCTCAAAAGGGGGAAGCCTGAGCTTCTCAAGTACAAAGTTAAGGTCCCAGGCAGGAGTGGGAGCTCTCCTCGGGGGTCTTACATTGTTAACTCATCTCAGGAACTTTTTGATCAGAGGGTGAGAGAAGAGTGGTGGCTCAGTATTGTAATGAGCTGAGAAGGCAGAGCCATGAATCTTAATTGATGAGGATAGGCCTTTGTGGAGAAGCTCTGCTAGGTAATCTAGGATTAGAGGCAAGGTGGGCACGGCTGTGTCCTTTCCTTGAGAATGGCTCCAAGAACAGTATCTTTTCCACTTTTCGGAATAGGATTTCCTAGTACTAGGCCTCCTGGCCTCAAGGATGACATCCAGCACCTGTTTGCTGAGGGTTGCTGGTGGTGTATTCAGGGAATAAGCTAGGCTGCAAGGTTCAGGGTTTGCAGCTGAGAATGCAAAATCTGTCCCTCCTGCTGGGACAGTAGAGAGGGGATCTGATGTAGATGCCAGGGTGGCAATGCTGTCAGAATGCACAGGAGTGGGTACCAGTGCTGGCATGGCCAGTCTGGTGCAATAAGGATTGTCCTTGCCTGTCCTGTTTAATCTTGAGTAGTACTTTTGAGAAGAGGGGCAGAGGGGGAAAAGTAATAGATTGAGAGGTTTTCCCATGTAAAGGATAGGGCATCTATGCTTGGCTGTGGGGATTTTCTGGTGCAAAATTTGCTCAATTGATGGTTTTGAGGCGAAGCAAAGATGTCCACCTCTGGTGTCCCCCACCTGTGGATTAGAAGTTTGAATGAGCTACGTTCCACTTTCCACTTGTGTGGGTCCAGTAGATTTCTGCTTAAGTCGTCTGCCAGTGAATTTTGTTTGCCTGGCAGGAATTGAGCTTGCAGGTGCACTTGATTGCTCAAGGCTGTGTTCCACAGGGCCATGGCTAACCTGCATAGTGGGTATGAATGAGTTCCCTCCTGCTTCTTTATGTACCACATAACTGTGGTGCTGTCTTGTCTTTATTAAGATGTGTCTTGGAAGGATGAGGTATTTGAAGGCTGTCAGTGCATTCTGTACAGCTAACATTTCTTTTCGATTGCTATGCAAGTGAATTTGTCCTGGGCTCCATTTGCCTTGAATGCATTTGCCTGCCATGTGAGCCCCCGTGCACAGTCTGATGAGTCTGTTGTCAGCGTTTGGGCGGCGAGGGGTTGAGTGAAAGTGAGTCCCTTGTTGTGGTTGCAAGCCTCTGCCCACCAAAGAAACTCTGTCCTTAGACAAGGAATGATAGCAATGAGTGTTTCCAGGTCTTGAGAATGTTGACAGAGACTTTTTAAGTACCACTGAAGTTTCCTCATATGCAGTCTTGTATATGGAACTAGTTGAATGCATAAGGCCATGAACCTTAGGGCTTGCAGTATTTTTCTTGCAGATAGCTGGGTTTTGGTGGCTAGTAGTTTGAAAATAATTTGTCAAATAAACTTGCTTTTTTAGAGTGAGGTATGCAATCTGAGAAGTTGTGTTCAAGCCTGCTCCCAGGAATAAAATCTTTTGGCTAGGTACCAGATGTGACTTCTTTGCGTTGATGGTATACCCCAGAGAAGTTAGGACTCTCTTTGCAAACATCAGGTGCTGAAGTAGCAATTCCTGACTCTCCGCCTGAATCTAGCAATCGTCCAAGTATGGGTAAATCTGAATATTTCTCTGCCTGCAGTATGCAATGGCTGGAGCCAGGCACTTTGTGAATACCCTGGGCGCAGTAGAGAAGCCAAAGGGAAGTGCAGAGAACGGATAGTGCACACAGCCTGCCCTGAAATGTAGATATTTCCTGCAAGACTCCCTTATGGGGGAAGCGCAGATAAGCTTCTTTTAAATCTAGAGTAACCCAGCCAGGAGTCCTTGGCTAGCACACAGGAAGCAGCTGCTAGACTGTAAGCATTTTGAATTTTGGTACCACCAGGAAGGTGTTGAGAATGGACAGATCCAGGATAGGACGTCACGAGTTCTCTTTTCTGGGCACCAGGAAAGTCTGGAATAAAAACCCTGTTCCATTTGCTCTACTGGAACAGGTTGAATAGCTCTGATCCTGAGAAGAGAAAGTACTTGCTTTTGAGCTTCTGCCCACTGGTTTGGAGGAAGGTCTGGCAACACGCTTGGGGTTGGCAGTGAGTGGAAGTAGAATCTGTATCCCTGGGTAATGTACTGCCAGTTTTTTGCATGTAGGGCGAGTTTTCCTCCTAGGGGTGCAAATACTTGGGCATGGCTGAGAAGGATGATAGACAAGTCATTGTGAATTTTTTCCATAAGGGGGTGGCTTACCACTCCCTGTTTCTAAGGTGGGAGCACTCCACTGTTTAGATATCTGCATACCCTGAGACTGTAGTCTTTGTGGTCTGTTGCCCCTGGGTTTGGACTGAGGAGGTCTGGGAGGGACAAGTTTTTAGAAGGCCAATGCCTACTGAATCTAGGTGGCTGTACCTGTAAGAAATCTTTAACAGTTTGCATATATTTAGCTTTTTCCTCCACCTTTTTAAGAACTACTTCTGCTTTTGTGCCAAACAAACATTTTTGGTTTAATGGAGCATCTAGTAATTTTGCTTTGACATGGTCTGGCAAGATTTGTTCCTTCAGCCAAGCATGCCTTCTCAGTACAGACCCAGTGACAGCAGCCCTGCAAGATGCTTCTAAGGCATGAAAACCACACTGCAAAGTATGTTTACTAACTTGGTTTGCAGAATGCATTAACTCTTGTAAATCTTTATTTTCTGTACAATCAGGAATCAACAACATTTTTTAATTAGTTCCATAATATGCTGCAGGTACTTCAACATGTGAAACTGGACACTTAAAGCCCTGATGGCAAGAGTTGCAGAGGTATATACCTTCTTACCCCATCTGTCTAAAGCCCTAGAATCCCTGTCTGAAGGGGTAGGGTTTTTGGCTGTAGTAGCCTTAATACCTTTAGGTCCCTGGATCCGCAGTGGGATTTTTAAAGAGAAATTTGTGAGTCAGGTACTCTGTAGTACCTGTCAGGCTTTCTAGGAGCTGGTGGTAAAGTATCAGGTGTAAGACTGGATTCCATGAAGACATCATCTACAATATCCAGGACAGGGGGTATAGCTAGAGGCCTATGCTGAGGTAAGTCTAAAAATTCTCTGTCTCTCTTTTTGGACTGTGGGTAGTCCTGGCATTCCCAGTGTAAATGTTCTCTTAAGGTATGCAAGGTTTCACCAAAAGATAAGTCCTCAAGAGGGGAGGTAGAGGGAATGGAATCCTCTGCATCTGAATCCTCATAGGTAGATAAGGGTATGTTGTCCTGGAAATCAGAGGGATCAGAGTCATCGGACTCATGGTCTGTAGAATCAGAAAGAAAATCAATTCTTTGTCTTTTAGAGGGGGAAGGCTGACGTCCCCTAATTAAAGTAATAAGGTTTTCAGCCATTCTAAGCATTTGTTTCTGTGGCATGGGAGCATGAGAATGCGCTTTGGTCGTCTATTTCCTAGGCGTAATGCGAACTCTGAGCCTAAGAAACTCGGTAGTTTTAGTCAGAAATGAAGTAGTCGGCTTAATAAGAACATCGGAAGGTCTGAATACATCCTCAGAAGCCAGTGCTTGCACAGCAGCTCCGGACCCATCCAAGGTAGAGACATCCGCAGGTTCCATAGTCGAAGAAGCATCTCGTGGCATACCAGACTCTGAATGGGTCTCAGTAGAGACCTGCGAATCTATAAAACCGGGTATCCTCACCGAGTACTGGCGGACTGGCGACTAGCTTAATGGAAGCGTTGTCTGCAGTTTTGGACCTATGCTGTCTCTCTCTGTCTTTATCCTTATGTTTTTTTGGAAGATCTGTAGTTGGATGACTTATCAAAACCATTTTGGAATACAGAGAACGAGAGCCAAAGAATTTAGCGACAAAGACAGCCCGACGACTAATAGTTTGGGCGTTAAACAAGGCACAAAATCGACAGCGAGGAACATAGAGCTCTGGGTCTAAACAGGTGACGCAGTAAGAATGAGAATCTCTATGAGGTATTTGCTTTCCACAGGCAAGACAATTAACTTTTTCTGACATCGGTTAGAGCATGAAAAAAGGATCCCCAACGGGGTACTTCGCTTTAGAAGACTTCAGGTTTGAAACTCGAAAAACGAAAATTTCAGGTAGCGGCCGACTGGCATTTGCAATCTGCTTTGGGCCATAGCGTGGCAAGAAAAGCTGATGTAATGGCGGCTGCATGTTTAATACCCCTGACGATCTGACGTCATGGAAGAAGTGACAGCATCCGACATAGAAATCCCAAGACTCTGGTATTCAGGCCGACTGAGGGCCACCTGCAGGCAGATAACCCAAGTGTCATGACTGCAACAGTGAAACATGAAGAACATCTGGTAATGACTGGCTCCCAGACAGAAGCGCAGATGCCTTCAAGAGAGCCTGCAGCTGGTTCAGAAATGCAACAGCTTCAGAGTCTGATTTGGGAAGAGTGCATAACACTGAAAAGACTCAAGAAATTTAAACAGTTTAGCTGCTTTCTAGGGGGCAGCAAGCTGGCTGTCAGGCAACATACAATAATGAAAACATCCTCCAGCATAGGAATACAAGAAGGTTCTGGAAATTACAGTTGTAGCAAAACATAATACTGCCTGAGGGACTGAGAAACACCAGTGTTTTCCCACTGAAACATGTTTCTTTCTGGAAAAGTTACAGAACAAGAGGATCCAACAGTGGGAAAAGCCAAAGCCATAATCTCAGAATTTGAACACAATCTGTCCCTCTCAATCACTTCAGCATTCAGTTTCTTGAATCTCTTCAAAAAATGAAGAATCCTTTTTTCTTTCACAAGAAAAAGCCATAAGAAAGGGTCAAAAGCCTGCACTAAGCCTTGAACGAAGCCCAATAAATTATTCCTGTCCATGGTAACAGAGAAAGGAGAAAAAAAATAAGTTACTCACCGTAATGTTACATGTTTGTAGTCCATCTCGCCCTTCATTCTTACTGATGGGATCAGAGCCAATCCTTGGCTCCGACTCGGCCTATTTACAAGCTCAAAGTCTTCTAGTTGGCTCGTGGCTAGGTAGGTATCCCATGGTGCACCAGTACAAACCCCAGATCTTGTTTGCTGCGAATTAGTTGAAATAATAACAAACATACAGAAAGAAGCCAATAATAAAAGGTCTCCAGTAAAAAATTATAATATTTTTCTCACTCCAGGTACTTCCAGGATGGGGGCAGGAGGGTGGGTTTGTAAGAATGAAGGGCGAGATGGACTACAAACATGGAACGTTAAGGTGAGTACACAACTTGTTTATGTTCTTAGTTCTATCTTGCCTTCATTCTTACTGATGGGACAGCCTCCCTAGCAGCACCTTATTCTTGGGTGGCTCAAGGAAAAATACTCCTGAGTACTGTGGAACCAAAGGATGCTCTACCCCTGGAAGTTGAATCCAATTTGTAATGAGTAATAAATATGTGAGGGGTAGCCCAAGTTGCTGCTGCACAGATATTATCAAGGGGGATCCTGGCTTGAAAGGCTGCAGAGGTAGACTGACATCTCGTAGAATGAGCCTTGATTTTGAAAGGTAAATGCCTACCCTCAGAGGTGTAAATGTAAGCTATACAGCTAGAGATCCAATTTGAGAGGGTCACTTAGAAAATGGCAAACCTGACCTGGATTTAGAGAAGGAAATAAATAATTGATCTGACTTCCTGAATTCCTTAGTCCTGTGCAAATAAAAATGTAAATGTCTATGAACATCCAACTGATAAAATCTGTATTCTGCTGAGTTGGAATGATTTGGGAAGAACAATAGAAGTTCTATAGATTGGTTCAAAGTGCTATGGGAACAGACCTTGGGGACAAAGGATGGGTTATAGTACGAAGAGATACTCTGTGAAAAATCAGATAAGGGGGTTTTACAGACCGTGCTTGTAACTCTGACACCAATCTGGCAGATGTGATAGCCACCAGAAACAAAGTCTTCCAAGACAGAAATTTCAAAGGAGATGAATGAGAAGGCTCAAAGGGCGGAGAAGTCAATTTGGATAGCACAAAATTCAAATCCCATGAAGCAACAGGTTTTTTAAATGGGGGTCTTAAAGTGGCACCTTTGAGGAAGGTTTTGCACAGCCTATGTGACATCAGATTAGAAACTTGTATGCCTAGATGAAAATTAGAATTCGCTGCCAACTAAACCCTGACAGTGGCAGCCGCAAATCCCTGGTGGAAAAGATCACACAGAAATTCCAAAACCACTAGAATGGAGGCGGTACAAAGGCCAGCATTCTTTTTCTCAGCCCAGAGAGAGAATCTCCTCCATTTACTGGAATATAATCTCCTAATGGAGGGTTTATGAGAGGACGTTAGGATACGAGTCACAGAGGGTGAGAAGTTGTGAAGCCTGACTACGGATGGAACTGGAGCAGCCAAGCTGTCAAACCAAGGTGTGTAAAGCGGGATGAAGCGAGCAGGACATGTGCGTCAAAAGATCTGAAACTGGGTCCAGAATCCAAGGATCATCTCGGAGAAGAGGCCCGAGAAAGGGGAACCAAACCTGATGAGACCAGTAAGGTGCAATGAGGAGCATTCTGCTTCCCAGCTGTTGCGCTTTCTGAATAAACTTGGATATGAGAGACCCAGGGGCCAATCGTAAACAATGCGTCTCTCTGTGACTCCCTCGGAGAGGGGATGAGGGAGAAATAGCTGCTGCATTTGGCACTGATCGGGCTGGCAAAGAGATCACAGCAAGGCTGTCCGGACTGCAGAAAATCTGCTCCGTTATTTCCTGCTTCAGAGACCACTGTGAGGCATCAAGATTGCCCAGCTGATCTTGTCGGCTATCACACTGGTTGTCCCTGGAATGTGCGTTGCCACCAGAAAACGCTGGGAAGATATTGCCCAATTCCAAACTCGAATGGCCTCTCGACAGAGTGTGTACGATCTGGTTCTGCCTTGTTTGTTGATATACCATACTACCACAATGTTGTCTGATTGTACCGCAATCATCCCAAGAGGCAGAAGGTCGTGAAGTGCTTGTAATGCCAGGAGCACCGCCCTCATCTCTAGAATGTTGATATGCAAGTGAGCCTCATGATCTTGCCATGTGCCTTGGACAGTCCTGCCTAGATAATGCCACCCTCCCATCTGTGAGGTATCCGTGGTCATAGTGGCAACGGGCTGGTGAGGGACAAATGAAGTGCCCGTGGTTAACTGGTTGGGTTTAGTCCACCAAATGAGGTCCTTCTTGCAAGAGTCTGTCAGCAGTATGTGATAAGATAATGGTAGGTGTTGAAAGAACCACTGGGATGACAAAAGCCACTGAAGAACCCTCATGTGAAGTCTGGCTAGTGGCACTAATAGTATGGTGGAAGCCATGGTCCCTAGAAGCTTCAAAATAGTCTTGGTCTTGACCTTTCATAGGGGGAGATGATGTTGAAATCGAAGAACAAGTTTCTGTGCCCTTTCTACAGGAAGATGAGCCAACATGTCCACTGTGTATCTCTGCGCCTATAAAAAAATCACAAACTGAGAGGGCAATAATGCAGATTTTTCCCAACTGATAGAAATCCCCATCTGGGCACAAAGTTGAATGGTAGCGCCCTTGGTCTGAAGTAGAAGATACCTGGTGGGGGAGGGTCAGGAGCCAGTCGTCCAGATACAGAAACACCTAGAATCCTCAACGTCTCAGGTGAGCTGTCACTGCTGCCATACACTTGAACACCCTGGGGGCTGTGGTGAGACCAAAGGGCAGAGCACGAAACTGAAAATGACTGGCTCCCAACCGGAAGCGTAGATGACTCCACGAAGCCCTGTCCATTTTTATGTAGTAGTAAGCGTCTTGGAGGACTATTGAGCACATCCAAGTGTCTTTCCCTAGTAACGAGAGTATAAACTGCAGTGTCAGCATCCGGAACTTGTCCTTTACTGATTCGTTCAATCTGCTGAGGTCCAAGATGAGCCTCGAAGTCTCTTGTACATTTTGGCACTAAAAAAAAAAAAAAAACTGGAGTAAGTTTCGGATCATCTTTGGTCTGCTGGGACAGTTTGGATGACTCTCTTTGCCAGAAACATGTTGACCTCCACAGTTGTATGAGCCCTCTAATTGGGTGGAACATCCGGGATTCCTCTAGGGAACATAGGGTGTCAGAGAAAAGGGTATGCCATAACCTCTAGTAAGAATTCTTTGTACCCACTTATCTTGAGTGAAACTAACTCAGGCTTCTGGATACAAAGAAATACGACCCCAGACTGGCTCCAGAGAAGCACAGTCGGGCCCCGCATCAGGAGCACTGGTAAAGCCGGCCCTGAAACGAATCACGGCCTCCCTGGTTTTGTGGTCTGCCCCTGCATCTAGGGTGACGTCTACCATTTCCTCCTCCTCCTCTGCCTCTGAAGGAAGAGTCACCCTGTGCATCTTGGAAAACCTCTGGGACATCTTGAACCACATTCTACCACCTCTATGATACTTAGGGTATGGTCTAGAGGGAACAGTAAAACGTACTTCCACGGCAGACCGTGTTTTTCCTTCTTACTCGCACCGGGTGAGTGTGTCCTTTACCTTGGGTCCAAACAATTATGAACCGAAGGGGGCGTTTGCAAAGGTAGACTTGAACGGTTCCGCAAAATTACACAAACGCATCCAGGAATGACGTCTTAGGGAAATTCATGAAACTGCCGCTCTACTCGCTCCATCGGCTGCATACCAGATAAGCCTAATGGACGAGTTGATAGTACAGTTCAAGGTGGACAACTGGGCCGACACCTTGTCGGGGACTCCCCTCAGTGCATGTACCTTGTAGAGAATCTCCTAACTCCTTAAGGAGATCTCTCTGAATCCTTGTGAAGTGTGTAAGGTAGTTCAGCGATATAAGAGTAAATGCCGCTGACGAGAAGATATGCTTCCCATATCAGTCCATCGTTTGAGACTCTTTATTCGGTGGATGAACAGAAGTCGTTTCCGCTAGCTCCTGCTTAGTGGCCGCTGCCACCACCATGGCATCTACGGGAACAACTTTAGACAAAAATTCCTTTTCCCTGGGCGCAGAGATGAACGTATTTGGTCTCCTGGGGAGTGGCTCCACAGCATCAGGAGTATCCCACACCTTCCAACTAACTAGCTCCATCAGTTTGTCGAAGGGTGGAGACACCCAAGAGGCTGAAGGTTGAAACCCGAAAGCCTTCAGGGTACACTGACCCCTCATCAGAAGGGGTGACAGTGGGCCAGTTGCACCTCTGATTAAGGATTTCCAGGATGTCTACAAAGGAGACATCATCAGATGTCGACTTGTAGGAACCTTCTGACTCTGGCTTCTGGTCCTTGACTCTGGCTTCTGGTCCTTGACATTTCACAGAGGATGAACTCACACACACACACACACACACACACACACACACACACAGGAAGGAAAGTGGGAGGACTATGTCCTCTAACTTAAATGGGCCTAGCCCTAAAGGAACTGGTAAAAAGACACCACGAGGACTAGGTCCTCCAACTTAATCGGGCCTAGACTGGGTAGAGAGGAAAAAAGAAACAAGGCCCTCCAACTAAAACGGACGTAGAGGTTACAGAAACAAGTAAAGAGCCTCGCACACACACTAGAACAGGAATAAAAGTCTAATTTGTGGAAAACACAAAGAACAAAGGTCAACAGAACCCCTGGAAAAATT
>NC_056735.1:282487064-282614564 GCF_019279795.1 Protopterus annectens | reverse complement strand
CTTGGCCATACTCTAGCTCGAAGCCTTCAATTGGCTTGTGGCTAAGAGGTATCCCATACTGCAATGCGCCCATCCCAGATCTTGTTTGCTGCAAGCTCACATACACACAAACACAATGAAAGGAAGAACCAACCCAACCAAAAAGGATACTGAAACCAGAGACTAAACCTCTAGGTCCTCCAGGAGGGGGTAGGTGGGTGGGTTAGTAAGAATGTGAGGCGAGATGGACTACATACATCGAACATTATGGTGAGTACATAACTTCTTGATGTTATGCAGTCCAATCTCACCTACATTCTTACCCTTGGGACAGCGTCCCTAGCACCTAAACCTTGTGTGGCTCATTGGAAAATACTCCTGAGCACTGTGGAACCAAAGGAAGATCTGTCTCTAGATATCAGATCCAATTTGTAGTGATTAATAAAGGTGTGAGGCGATGCCCATGTAGCTGCAGCACAAATATCATCCATAGACATCCTAGCCTGAAAAGCAGTAGAGGTAGGCATCGATCATGTAGAATGAGCTTTCACTTTAAAGGGTAATTCCTTGTCATTTGAAGTATAAATGAAGGAAATGCAACTAGAAATCCATCTGTACAGAGCTACTTCAGAAACTGGAGCCCCAAGTCTATTGTCTGAGAAAGAGACAAAGAGTTGATCTGATTTCCTAATATCTTTAGTTCTATGTAAATAGAAACGCAATTGTCTGTGAACATCTAGCTGCTTAAACTTAAATTCTGCCCAGTTAGAGAATTCAGGGAAAAATACAGACAGCTCACTGGACTGGTTGAGGCTGATAACTGAAGCAACTTTAGGCATAAAGGAAGGATTAGGTCTTAGAGAGAACCTTATCCTTGTGAAATACCAAGTAAGGGGGCCGAACCGATAAAGCTTGGAGTTCAGAGACCCGCCTAGCCAAAGTGATGGCTATCAAAAGATCATCTTCCAAGACAAAATTTCAATGTCACAAGTTGCTACGGGCTCAAAAGGAGGTGAGGTAAGCCGCTGTAACACAAAATTGAGGTCACATGGCATTGCAGGATCAAAGCCTGGAGGTCGAAGTAGCATAGCCCCTTTCAGAAAAGCCCTACAAAGTCTGTGCGCCATTACATTGGGTTCATTAGCAACATGAAAAGTAGAAATGGCTGCCAACTGCACTTTGGTAGTTGCCGCAGCTGATCCCTGGCTGAACAGTTGAGAAAGAAATGCTAAAACTGATGAAATGGGAGCTGTACAGGGATCAATCTGCCTTTCATGAGCCCAAATGGAGAATCTCTTCCACTTACTGGAATAAATCTTCTTAGTAGAAGGCTTGTGGGAAGAAGACAGAATATGAACCACCTCCGGGGAAAAATCATGAAGCCTGACTGGGGACGGACTTGGAGCAGCCATCCTGTCAACTTGAGGGTCTAAATGGAGGGATGGAACTGCCCTGACATACGAGTCAACAGACCTGGCTCTGGGTCCAGAATCCACAGATCATCCATTAGATAAGGGTGGAGAAAAGGAAACCAAATCTGACGAGGCCAGTATGGTGCAATCAGTATCATTTTGCTTCCCATGGATTGTGCTTTCTGAATAACCTTCATTATCAAGGAGACTGGCAAGGCATAGAGAAGACCGGCGGGTCAATCGTGAACTAGAGCGTCCCTGGGTGCCTCCCCCTTCGGGGGATAAGGGTGAAGTAGCTGCTGCATTTGGCATTGAGGGGGCTGGCAAATAGATCGCAGCAAGGCTAACCCCATCTGCGGAAAACCCGCTCCGCCACTTTTTCATTCAGGGACCCTCATGAAGCATCAGAATAGCTCTGCTCAGCCTGTCGGCAATCACGTTGGACTTCACCGATGTGTGTTGCCACTAGAAAGCGTCGGGAAGATACTGCCCACTGCCACACTCAAAGTGTCTCTCTGCAAAGGGGATACAACCTGGTTCCTCCCTGTTTGTTCGGATACCATACTGCTGACATGTTGTCTGAGTGGACTGCAACTGTCCCATGAGGAAGAAAGCCCTTAAGTGCTTGCAACACTAATAGCCCCGCTCTCATCTCCAAGACATTGATATGCAAATGGGTCTCGTGCGCTTGCCACGTGCCTTTGACTGGCCTGCCGAGACAATGCCCCCCACACAATCTGTGAGGCATCCGTGGTCACAGTGGACACTGGAGAAGAACAAAAGGCATGCCCACATTGAGATTGCTGGTCTGAAGCCACCAGCTCAGATCCTGCTTGCACTTGTCTGTAATCAGAATAAGATAGGAGAACGGGAGATGCTGTAGAGATCATTTTGGCAAAAAGTAGCCAATTAAGAAGCCTCATGTGTAGTCTTCGCAAGAGGAACTAGCATAATATTGGCAGCCATGGTCCCTAATAACTTGAGGACCACTTTTGCCTTGACCTTCTTCAATGGCAGCAAAGCGTAGACCTGCTGCTGTAAAACCTTAATTCTCTCTTCTGGTAGGAAGGCCCTCATGAGCACCGTGTCTAATTCGGTGCCAATAAAGGTAACACACTGCAAGGGCAAGAAGGCAGACTTTTCCCAATTCAGAGTAACTCCCAGACTTTTGCACAGCGCAATAGTGGCATCCCTGGTCTGTAGCAGTAGATGCCTGGTGGTGGCAGACAGGAGTCAGTCGTCCAGGTACGGAAACACTTGGAAAGTACAGTTTTGTACCTACCATAAATGTAGATGTCCGAACAGGATAGCATCTGCAGTCCTAACAAATGGGTTGTCCTGTCGTCAGGCAGCCCTTCGGTCGGCCGGATTCCAAAGTCTGGGTCTGGCCTCGGCTGGTGTCGCACTTCACCCAACGTCATCTCTGCTGGTCTTCGGGTATAAAGGCATCAGCCAACGCCATTTTCCTCAGTGTTTCTTGCCCCAGATGCCAGTTGCCCTCTTGGAAAACTAAATTTTGGGTAAATGCCAATGTTTCCAAAAAGAATAGTAGGCAAACACAAAAAATAAACATGTATGTACATATATACAAACAAATACACCATAAGAGATCCCCCCCTAGCTAGCTATTAGGAGGGTAGATACCCTAGGAGTACCACAGAGGGGAAGGAGGGAGGGTAATCCTGACTGCAGATGCTATCCTGTTCGGACATCTACATTTATGGTAGGTACAAAACTGTACTATGTCCTTCAAGGATGCATCTGCAGTCCTAACAAATGGGTAGAATACCATAGCCAAACTAGGGGAGGAGGAAGAAGAATTATGGTGTAGTTAGGATCCCTTGCAATACAGCAGTGGCAAACCCTGCTCGGGATCTAGAGTATAGAGGTAAGTTGTAATGCTTGGCAAATGTATGCACGGAGGTCCAAGAAGCCGCCTCAATAATGTCCTTGGTAGCCACTCCTCGTAAGAAAACTGTGGTAGTGGCTGTAGCCCTTGTAGAGTGAGGTCTTATGTTCTGTGGAATTTGCTTTCCATGGTAGGAGTAACAGAATCTTATGCAATTTCCTATCCACTTGGAGATTGTCTGTTTGGAAATTGCTTTTCCTTCCCTTCCTGTTGCACAAGCTACTAAAAGCTGGTCAGTTTTTCTATTGCCCTTGGTTCTGTCCAGGTAGTAGCGCAACTGTCTATGTACATCCAAGGTATGCAGCAGTCTTTCCCCCGTGTTCTGTGGATTGGGAAAGAAGGTAGGTAGGTGGATTGCCTGGTTTAGAGACACTCTGGATACCACCTTAGGCATAAATGTAGGATTAGTTCTCATGGACACTCTGTCTTGATGGAAGATTAGGAAGGGTTGTACTGCCATTAAGGCCTGTAGTTCAAACCCTTCTTGCTGAAGTAATTGCCAGTAGGAAAGCAGTTTTCCAGGATAGGTGTTGAAGATCTGCTGTTGCTGCTGGTTCAAATGGAGGGAGTGTCAATTTTTCTAGCACAAAGTTCAAGTCCCATGCTGGTAATGGTGGTTTCCTAGGAGGTTTTACATTCTTGATTCCTCTGAGGAACTGCCTGAGTAGAGGATGTGAGAAGACAGGGGGATCGAAGCTGTATTCTGCAGAAATAGCTGATGCATGTATTTTGATGGAGAAATAGGACAGGCCTGTATGGAGAAGCTCTGCCAAGTACTCCAGGATGTTAGCAATATCTATCTTTGACACATCTTTTCCTCTTTCAGTACTCCAAATGACAAACCTTTTCCATTTTCCTGCATAGTTCCTTCTTGTTGAAGGTCTGCGGGCCTCAAGGATAATGTCTTTAACCATTTGGGATAAATCTGGGTTAGTTGCTGTTATGTAATGTTCCAGGCAGTCAGTTGCAGAGTTTTTAGGTTTGGATGCATGATGTTGTAGTCGTTCTGAGTTAACATCAAAGGCATCAGGGGTAGTGTCCACGTTCTCCCCCGAGACATGCTCCTCAGCAATAGATACCAGTGTTGTCTTGGTCAATTTGGAGCTATCAGAATTATCCTTGGACGTTCCTCTTTGATTTTCAGTAGTACCTTGTGCATCAAAGGAAGAGGTGGAAATGCATATGCTGTCAGGCCTTTCCAACTGAAGGATAGAGAGTCCACCTTCCATGCAAGTGGGTGGTATGTCCTTGTGCAGAATTTCTTGAGCTGGTGATTGAGTGGGGATGCGAATAGGTCTATTTGTGGCATTCCCCATTTCTTTGTGATGGCCTTGAAGATGCCCGGGTGTAGCATCCATTCGTGAGCATCCGAGGTAGTTCTGCTTAGCATGTCTGCTAGAATGTTTTCTTTTCCCGGTACAAATATTGCCTGTAACTGGATGTTGTAGCTCAGAGCCATATTCCATAGGTCCAGAGTCATTCGGCATAGGGGGTATGAATGAGTGCCTCCCTGTTTGTTGATGTACCACATGACTGTGGTGTTGTCTGTCCTTATCATTAAATGGCCTTCTTTGAGGAATGGTCTGAAATTCTGGATTGCTAGTTTCACTGCCAGCATTTCTTTTTGATTTATGTGCAGGTGCAGCTGGTCTGGAGTCCATAATCCTTGTATGCATTTGTCCAGCATGTGTGCCCCCCAACCTAGGTCTGAGGCGTCCGTTGTGATGGTTTGGCTTGCTTGCAATTTGTGGAAGGGCAAGCCTGGGTTTGACTGGCATGCTTGAGCCCACCATAGGAACTCTTGTTTCAGGCATGGGATTAGTGGTATTTCGGTTTCTAAGATGTGCCTGTGTTGAGACCATAAATTCTTTAGGTACCACTGTAGCTTTCTCATATGCAGTCTGGCATGGGGGACCAGGATTATGCATGATGCCATGAAGCCCAAGGCCTGCAGTACTTTCCTTGCTGTTAGTTTGTTCTGCTTTGTTAATGCCAAGAAGTAAAGAGGGAGTTGTTCTTGTTTTTCTGCAGTTAGGAATGCCATCTGTTTTACTGTGTCCAATTCTGCACCCAAGAATGTTCTTGTTTGGGATGGTATCAGTCTTGACTTTTTTTAAATTGACTGTGTATCCCAGGGCTTGTAGTAAGCAAATGACTCTTTGTAAGTCTTTTGTCAGCTTGCTTTTGTTGTCCGCTTGTATCAGGCAGTCGTCCAGGTATGGATAAATTTGGATTCCCTGTAGCCTGCAATGAGCGATTACTGATGCCAGGCATTTTGTGAATACTCTGGGCAGTAGATAAGCCAAAGGGCAATGCTGAGAATTGATAATGCTCTGATCCTGCAAGAAATCTGAGGTATCTTCTGCAATTTGGTCGTATGGGGACGTGCAGGTATGCCTCCTTGAGATCTAGAGTTACCAGCCAACACTCCTTGCCCAGCATGGGGAGAAGTTGCTGTAGGGCCAGCATTTTGAATTTTGGAACAATGATGAATGTGTTTAAGGCGGACAGGTCGAGAATAGGTCTCCAACTTTTCTCTTTTCTTGGTACTAGGAAGAGTCTGGAGTAGAATCCTTTGCCCTGTTCTGTAGGTGGTACCCTTTCCACAGCTCTCATCTTTGTTAGTTGAGCTATCTGTTTTAGAGCTTCTGTTTTTTGATTTGGAGGTAGGTTTGGCATTCCTCTTTTTACTGGTAAGGTGTGGAAATGAAACCTGTAGCCTTGGTCTATAGTTTGCAAAATCCACTTGTCTCTTGTGATATAGTGCCAATTTTTTGAAAATAAGGCTAACTTTCCGCCTAAGGGTGCTGCTATTTGTTCCCTGGTAGGCGGTGTCAGAGCCAAGTCACTGTGATTGTCCTGTTGCAGTGGCAGTGGTTGTGTCTGTGCCTCGTTGGTTATTGCCTTGCCACTGGCGCCTCTGTAGGCACCTCCTCTGGATTGATTTCTGCCTCTGGAGCGACTATTCCTGCCCCACTGAGGTTTAGAGGAGGCTGGAAAGGACCAATTTTTGGAAGGCCAGTTCCTGCTAAACCTTGGGGGCTGAACCTGTAAGAAATCTTTAACTGTTTGTACAGATTTTGCCTTCTCTTCCATTTTCTTCATTACTTGCTGGGCAGGAGAACCAAATAGACTGACCTTATCCATAGGAGCATCTAATAGCTTTGCTTTAACATGATCCGGCAAGACCTGTTCTTTCAACCATCATGCATGCCTTCTTATAACTGTGCCAGTCATGGCTGATCTAAATGAAGCCTCCAGTGCATCATAGCCACATTTTAAAGAATGGTTACTAACCTGCTGAATGTTATTCACCATTTCTAAAACATATTTCTTATCTAAGGAATCATCAGAGGACAGTTTCTTAGTTAACTGATCAAGCATAAACTCTTGGTATTGGATCATATGAAACTGACAGTTCAAAGCTCTAGCTGAGAGAGTAGCAGGTGTAAACTTTTTTATCCCATCTCTCTAAGGACCTGGATTCCCTTTCAGAAGGGAGAGGGTTTTTTGCTGAGGTCGAAGCTACTGCCTTAGGCCCCTGGGAGATAGTCTCAGGATCTGCAAGGGGAGCCTTGTATAGGTGGTGATGAGTGTCCGGGACCCTGTAAAACCTATCGGGCTTGGCAGGGGCTGGAGGTAAAGTATCAGGAGCAGTGCAAACATCATTAAATGCATCATCCACAACAGGAAGAACTGGAGGTATAGCTAAGGGCCTATGTTGCGGTAAATGTAGAAAGGTCCTAAGCCTTTTTCTTGAATCAGAGAAATCTTGTCCCTGCCATTGGAATTGCTCTCTCATGGCATGTAAGGTTTCCCCAAAGGAAAATTCCTCTGGTGGAGAGGCAGAAGGGATAGATTCTTCAGCATCGGAATCTTCATAAGTAGAAAAAGGAGCCTCTGGATGGTCTGTATTGTCTGAATCATCAGAAGAATCATCTGAGGACACTGGCTCAGGGGGCTCTGCTCTAGGTCTCTCTTCTGGAGGCTGAGAGGCCCTGTCTGGGTGAGATTGGGATCCCCTTATTAAAGAGATGAGATCCTCTGCCAGAGTAAGCATTTGAGAACTAGAACTGGGCCTGTGTGAGGGGGGCTTAACAGGCACAGATTTAGCAGATTTGGCAGCTTTAGCCCTGGCAAAGGCCTTTATAGACATGGCTGCAGGAGGCCTAGCAGCACCACGTGCTGGGGTAGAGACATCCAAAGGGATGGTGTCCGATAATTCTAGAGGAACCACATTAATAGGCAAAACTTCAGAGGCCGATTCAACTAGGGTAGCAGGAGCCTCGGTAGTAGTCATGGATTCGGCTGAAGATTGACCCGTTTGCTCGGTTTCGCCGAAACAGAGACACTCGCGGTTTGCTTAACCGTGGTTTCGGCGAAACCGGACCGCGAGTGTCGGTCTTTTCTTTGCGTTTAACAATTTGAGAAGTCGGAGGATCCGACGGCATAATGTACGCAAAATCTGAGCGAAAAACTGTTCAGCAAACTCCGACCGACGCCTAAGCGTCGCCGGTTGAAGGAAGCACAGGCTAAACAGGCTGCTACGTCGTGGTCTGGGCCTAAACAAGGTAAACAGTAAGAGTGGAAATCTTTATGAGGTATTTGTTTCCCACAAGTTAAACAGTTATTCACTTTTTCTGACATCGGCTGAGGCAAGAAAGAGTCCCCAACGGGGTACTTAGCTTTTTAGAAGTCTTCGAAGTAGTATTCGGTAGTAGTAATCTCTGGATCTGACCGACCGACACTTGCGAACAGCTTCTGCTTCGGGCGCCACGCGGCAAGAAAGACTGAGGAAAATGGCGTCGGCTGATGCCTTTATACCCGAAGACCAGCAGAGATGACGTCAGGTGAAGTGCGACACCAGCCGAGGCCAGACCCAGACTTTGGAATCCGGCCGACCGAAGGGCTGCCTGACGACAGGACAACCCATTTGTTAGGACTGCAGATGCATCCTTGAAGGACATTCCCTGACATCTCAAGTGAGCCGTTACCACTGCCATGCATTTGGGTGAACACCCTGGAGGCTGTGGTGAGACCAAAGGGCAGGGCGCGAAACTGAAAATGACCAGCTCCCAGCAGGAAGCGTAAGTTACTTTTGGATGCCCTGTCCATCTTGAAATGGTAGTAAGCATCCTTGAGGTCGATGGAGCACATCCACACATCATTCCCTAAAAACGGGAGAATTGACTAACGTGACCATGCAGAACTTGGACTTTTCTACATGAAGGCTCAAACGGCTGAGATCCAAGATTGGTCTCTGGTCCCCTGTTCTTTTCGGCACCAAAAAGAATCTGGAGTAAGTCCCTAATACTACTTGGTCAGAGGGGACAGGCTGGATGGCTCCCTTTGACAGCAACTTTTGTACTTCTAAAGTTGCAGAATCCCTTTGACTGGGTGGAAAGTCTGGGATTCTTTTGTTTGGAGGGGGATAAGAAAGAAGGGGAATATGATAACCTCTGGAAATTATCTCTAATACCCATTCGTCTTGGGTGATGTCTCACCAGGCTTCTGGGTATACAGAAATGCGACCCCCGATTGGCTGCAGAGATGCACAGTCGGTCCTCCCCGCAGGAGCGCTGATAGGGAGAAACACAAAAGGAATCGCGGTCCCCCTGGTTACACTGGCCTCCTGTGCCTCTAGGGCAGTGTCTACCTGAATTTCCACCCCCTCCTCTGCCTCTGGAGGGGGGAAATCACTCTGTGCATCAAGAAAAAACCTCTGCGACTTTCTGAACCACATTTTATTCACCCTTCTGGCCCATGGGGTAAGATCTAGAAGGCATGGAAAAACAGACTCCTACGGCAGACAGGGTTTTTCCTTTCTGCTCGCACCTAGTGAGTGTGTCCTTCACCTTGGTTCCAGATAAGGATGAACCGTCAAAGGGGGCATTGATGAAAATAGACTTGAAAGCCTCCTCGAAGTTGCACAGGCGCATCCAGGAGTGTCTCCTAAGAGAGACTCCGGAACCCGCAGCCCTGCTCACTCCATCGGCTGCATATGAGGTCAGCCTCATGGAGGAGTTGGTAATGGAATTTAGGGTAGACATCTGAGCATTGACCTTTTGAACCACAGCATCAGAAACGTTACCCTGTAGAGAATCTCCCAGCTCTTTTGGGAGATCTCTCTGGAGCCGTGTAAAATGCAACAAATAGTTCAGCGACCACTAAAGGCCGTGGAGGAAAACACAGGCTTCCCATACCTGTCCATGGCCCTAGACTCCTTGTTAGGGGGGTGGACGGTAGATGAAGTTTCAGCAAATTCCTTCTTGGTGGCTGCTGCCACCACCATGACATCTACTGGAACACCTTTTGTAAGAATATCCTTGTCTGGATGAGCGGACAAAAACTTGTTGGGTCTCCTAGGGACCGGTTCCACAGTGTCTGGAGTTTCCCACACCTTCCGACAAACGAGATCCAGCAGCTCGAACAGGGGAAGAAACCCAAGAGACAGAGGGTTGAGACCCGAAGGTCTTCAGGAACACAGACTCCTCCTCAGAAGGGAATTTGGAGGGCCAGTCGCCTCTCTGCCTCACGATTTCCAGGATATCTGAGAAAGATCTTCAGAAGACGACTTGGTGGACCCTTCTGACTCCTCGAGGTCAGTGTCAGATGTGAGAGATTCATCTTGGGAGTCAACGTGCTTCCTCTTGCACACTTTCTAGGGGGCTCCTCAGGCAAAAACTCTGAGGAGACCTCAGAAAGTTGGGGACTACTCATGGAGGTATCCTGAGGCCTTGGGTCACTGCTGTCCATGGATAGAGGGTGATTAGAGACTGATACTGGTGCTGGTGGGGGCAGAGTGTTGGTGCCGTAAGACGCAGCTGATGACCTGGCCAGCACGCTCATGACCTCGAAAGCTGAACCCCCGGCTCCGAAGGTCGACTGACCGTTGAAGACATGGTAGTAGGCCTCGGAGCTGAAGAGATGAGGTCCGAAGCAGATGTCGGACCCAAGCTCACCCGAGCCGAAGCACCGAGAGAAAATCTAGGAGCCAAAGATGATCGATCCGAGACCTCCCTCTCGGGTCCAACCGGTAAATCAAGAATCCTGGACCCCGTGGATGGCGCTGATGGGGTCAGAGCAGATATCGGAGCAGAGAGGTCAGAGGGGACTACTGGAACCAACCTCATGGCATCAGACAGAACCAACAGCTCTGGCTCAGAAATCTGAGAAAGGCTCGGAGAAGGAACAGCCAAAGAGGAAGGGAGGATGGGCTCTGGGGCCGACTGGGCCGGAACCGAAAACAATTTAGCCAGCACCGATGACTACAGCAGTTTCTGCACCATTCTATCGACATCGTCATCAGAGAGGGTCCGTGAGGACCTAGAGGATAAGGTCGGAGATCTGGATCTCCCTACATAGGGAGACCTATGAGACAGAGAAACTGGTCGAGGAACTGGAGACTGGCTCCAAACTAGAATCTCTGTCTCCGGCTCCTAGATGCTGGGAGCCCATGTTGACAGTCGTCGTACTGCCTTCTGTCGGCACCAAAGCCAACGGAGCCGAAGAAGTAACAGTAGTTTTAGCGATTTTCTTTGGCAGCTCCGAGGAAACTGACGAGCTGGAGAGCGCATTTTTGAAGATTTTTTTTCCCCTGATTTCTTGTCCTGTTTGGAAGGAGAGGATCTGGAACTAGATGACATCTCCAAGTCTTCCTTCAAAGGTAGGTTTCAGTAGTCCTTTTAAGATGAGCTTGTTCTTCCTCTCTTGCAGTACACAGGGACTGAAAGCGTGGCAGAACAAGCAGGATTCTTGGAGATGAATAGCACCCAAGCAGTACACGCACACTGAGTGCCCATCAGTTAAGGACATCTTGTAACTACATTCTACACACTTTTTAAAGCCCAAAGGCCTGTGTTCTTTGGTATCTTTAGACATGCTGACAAGAAAACTCCACACACCACACAGGGGAAAACAGGAACACCTTTGCACCAAAAAAACAAACAGAAGGCGCAGGAAACTAGAGCTTCTAACTGAAACGGCCTAGACCACGGACAACCACAAGGAGGACTAGGTCCTCTAATTTAAATGGGCCTAGCCCAGGAAACAAGAGACTAACACCACAGAAAACAAGAAAACACCAACAAATAGGAAAACTACCACTGAACAGAAGAGAAAACAAGGTCCTCTGACTGAAAAAACGGGCCTAACCCATGGAGACAAGGAGCAAATGGGATACCAAAAGGCCAACAGAACCGGCCACACAACCAGCAGAACAACACACACACACAAGGTAGCTATGAAAATAGCTTTTTGGTCAACAATTTGTTTGAATTTAAAAGAAAAATTATACTTCGCCATGGCCAAGAGCGAGACCACATCTGAGCGTAACGAGCGGCAAACGAGATCTGGGATGGGCACATTGCAGTATGGGATACTGCTTAGCCATGAGCCAATTGAAGACTTCGAACTAGAGTATGGCCGAGTCGGAGCCAAGGTTCGGCTCCGAACCCAAGGGTAAGAAAGTAGGCGAGATTTTTTGCTTGGGTGCTTCCCACGACCATCTCTCTTGTAGTACCTGTAAGGCATTTTTTGACTAAGACACAGCAGTTTTCTTTGGCCATTTATCTTGAAAAACAGCTTAAACAGTTAGCCCTGGGTACCGTGCAGAATCCTTTAACCCCAAGATACTCTCTCTCTAGGTAAGGCAGCGGCCAAGATGTCTTGGACAGATTTATTAGCTGTCCAGCCTTCACTTATGTCCCTCTAGAAGCATGTAATACCTCTGTATGTCATACAGCATGTACTTCAGATTCTTCTGCTGAGACCCTGTCAGAGGACAGCATGGATCCATCTTTACGCACATCCTCTGAGGCTTTGCAGATGTCTGCTTCAGATGTAAAGAGGGAACCATGGCTGATTATCTCAGAGGGTCCTAGAAGGATTCCACAGATATTGGTCAGGGAGGAAGTTCCAGGTTCTCTTACCAAATCTCGCCAAGAGTCAGAACCTCTGGTATTTGTCAGGGTTGATGTCTCTTCTAGAAAAGACAAACTGAAGCATGTTTCAGTCCATCTTAAGGATCCTCAAAGGGAATGGCAGGAGTTTACTCAGAGCTTGTTTTCTGCCTTGACAGCCTTAAAGCCTCCTCGAGTGGTTTTGGCATCTGCTCCTCCTTGGACCTCTATCCCTTCTAAATGGCTTAGGGAACCAGATTCCTCGGATGAGGATTCAGTATCTGATGAGGGCTCTTTGTCCTACTCTTCACAGATGGCATTGTTTTTTGGCTTATAGTTCTGATGAAGAGGAGTCTTAAATCTAGTGTTTCCTTTTGAGGAACTGTCCTTTGGGAGCATAACTGCTAGGATGATGGAATATATTAACTGAGATTCTTTTCAAGTGCCTGACATTCACAGAAAATATTACAAGTTGCTTCAGGTTAACATGCCTAAACCATCTGCAGTTCCTCCAGCGTTGGCTGCCTTGGTAGATACTTTCATTGCTACTCCTAAGTCTCCTGATTCTCAGCCTCCTGCTCCTATGAAACCTGAGGATTCCTGAGGATTGTTAGTTTTCATTTAAATGTCCTTCTACTGATCCTGCTGTTGTGTCAGTCTTTTCTGACAAACCTTCTAAGCTTTTGCCTTCTGATAAGGACAGTAGGGCAATGGAGAGGATTGGTAAGAAAGTTTACACTCCTACTTTGGACTTTATGGCTATTAATTACCACATCCACATGAACAGGTATGCTCTGGTCTTGATTGCTCAGGCCTGTCAGGTTATTTCTGACGGCAAATCCTCTGCTTCATCTTTTTTAGGCTCTGCTTCTTAAGTGGCTCACCACTCCATTATGAGGAGCTATGATGCTTGCGGACGCCTCTTCTAGGGATGCAGCTTTTGGGTCTGTCATGAGACGTTTGTCTTCAGTCTCCACCTGAGGACATTAAGGCCAAGGTGCAAACAGCAAAAGCAAAACCAATGCATCAGATAAAGTCCAATCCTACCTCCATAAAAGTAATCCAACTAATTCAGACAGGCAAAGGACCAGTACGGCATAAAAATAATCACATTTATTCAAACAAATGACATATAACGAGTGTAAGTGCTTTTGCGTAACACCACTACACTTCATCAGACACAAAATGTTCTCACAAACTACTCTTTTTTTAAAAACACCTTGTCCAATCACATCCTAAAAATTATTAATTGGTAATTACTCAAATTATAAAGTCAACTGTGTTAAAAGCATCAATACAATCTTGCAGGTTCTACCATGCTACATAAAACTTTAAGCACCAAAATCTCATTCAATATACAACAGTAAATGTTATGATACTCCTGTCAGTTAATGTGAAAAAAAAACTGTTAAAAAATTGTAAAAAACTTACAGTTAAAAGAAGCAGCATGTCAAAATGTAACATGCAAGTACTAAATGCAAACCTTAAGACTTCCTCAATGAAACCATACTGCATTACATCTCATATCAAATACACACGTCCCAAAATTTATCATAAGCATAAACAAAAAAATCAATGTGCTAACTTCATACATTTCTCATTTGCTGTTAATACCTTCTAAATATTGGTGATGAATCATAAATGCATTCGCAAATCTCCTGAGTCAGATTACTGTCGGCTATATGAATCCCAATGAATATAACATCATTATATTTAAAAAGAAAGCCTGAATTCCTTGAGAAATATCTATAAAGAATCTAATCACATAGTATGCAAACATAATCAAGTTATGCAACCTTAAGCCATACCATTATGGATTCGCCATGCTTCCAAGGCCCATGGCTTCCTCCTCATTGCCAAATCTCAAGAGGAAGCCTATACGGGAAAACGCTACCTGTTGCCATAGCAACAGAAAACTAAATAGTTCTATATATGACTGACTAAAGAAATCAAGATACAATGTTTGTTCTATATCAAATAAATTTCACTAAAGAGCAAGCACATTCTTAAAACTATAACAGTATATAGACATAAACAGAACTCTGTATCAAGCTGAACTAAATGCTTGTTCTAAAGCAATAAAATTCAATGTGGAAACGAGCACACTACCACGAAGCTAACAAAACCATAGTACATGTGACCACAACAAAAAAGAAGTTATGTACCTACCATAACGTTCCGTGCGAGTTGTCCATCTCACCTTCATTCTGTACTGATGGGGTACGGAACTGATACTCTGTTCTGACTTGGCCGTTTACTAAAGCTTGAGGTCTTCAACCAGCTCGTGGCTTACTCCCTATCCCATGATGCTCTGGTGCCTTCCTCCGATCTTGTTTGCTTGTATACTAATGTTCTTATGTAACTCCCTAATATTTATATGATCAAAAGAGGGTCAAAGCACAACATATGACAAACAATAACTTCTTGATCCTCTAGAAGCCAAGGCTGGGGGTAGGGGGACGACATAAGAATGAAGGCGGACGGACAACACACATGGGACGTTATGGTATGTGCATAACTTCTTTATGTGAAGTTGTCCTCCCTCACCCTCATTCTGTACTAGCAACAATCTTCTTGGGTGACTCACGGGAGTATATTCTTCAGGACAGTGGACCCAAAGGAGCCAAATCTACTTTGTAATGAGTGATAAACGTATGAGGCCTCGCCCACGTGGCTGCCGCACAAATGGTATCTATTGGTAATTTAGCACAAAATGCAGAAGAAGTGGAGACAGCCCTAGTAGAGTGAGCTTTTATTTTGCCTGGTAGCTGTTTATTTACTGATTTATAGATGAAGGAAATGCAGTCTGACAGCCACCTTGATACAATAGTTTTTGCTACAGGCAGACCATTTTTGCACTCTGAAAATGATATAAATAGTTCATCCATTTTTCTGAAGTCTTTTGTTCTGTGCAAACAGAAATGCAACTGTCTATGAACATCAAGTTGGTGAGGCATATAATCTGCCTTACTGCCATACTTGGGGGGGGGGGGGGGGAACTAATAATTCTATGAACTGATTCAAGTTAGCTTCTGAACACACTTTTGGCAAAAAGGGTGGGTTTGTTCGGAGTGACATCCTGTCATTATGGAACATATATGGGGGTTTAACTAGCTAATGCTTGCAACTCCGAAACCCTCCTAGCTGAGGTGACAGCCACTAGGAAAATGGTCTTCCACGTTAAGAATTTTAAGTCACATGATGATGCAGGTTCAAAGGGGGAAAGAATTATCCTGGACAGTACAAAATTCAGGTTCCATGGTGGTAGCTGGGGCTTAATGGGTGGTCTCAAAAGATTAGTGCCTCTCAGAAAAGCCTTTGATAGTCTGTGGGACATATTTGTTCCTTCATTCCCAAAATGAAAATTTGAGATTGCTGCTAACTGTACTCTAATAGTAGTTGCAGCTGCTCTCTCATTAAAAAGCGTAGTCAAGAACTCTAGGATGGAAATTATAGGTGGTGCTGAATAAGGATCAATACGATTCTCTAGTGCCCAGACTGAGAATCTCTTCTATTTGCTGAGATATAATCTTCTGGTAGATGCCTTGTGAGAAGAAATCAGGATATGCCGTGCTGCAGATGAAAGTTTTTTTTAGCATGGCTATACTTGGAATTGGAGCAGCCAAGCTTTCAACTTGAGGGTCTGAAAGGATGGATGAAGAGCCCGAAAAAATGGATGAGGATATCTGGTTATATCCAGAATCCAAGGCTCTTCCTGAACATGAGGCCGTAGGAAGGGAAACCAAATCTGGCGAGACCAGTAAGAGGCTGTCAGAATTAAGGTCCTTCCCAGAACACTGCTTTTCTGAAGAACGTTGGGCATCAATGGAAAAGGAGCGAAAGCGTAGAGGAGACCTAGGGGCCAATCATGTACAGGTACATCCCTTGGGGATTCCCCCGAAGGGGGGATTAGAGCGAAGTAGCTGCTGCATTTTGTGTTCATGGACATGACAAAAAGGTCAGAGCAAGGATGGCCCAATTTTCGGAAAATCATTTCCACTACTTCTTGTTTCAGGGACCACTCGTGAGGCATCAGAATTGCTCTGCTGAGTTTGTCTGCTATCATGCCGGATTTCCCCAGGATGTGCTTTGCTTTCAAAAAGCGTTGGGACAGATGCCCACTGCCATACTCTCAGGGCCTCTCAACAAAGGGGGTAAGATCTGGTTCCTCCTTGTTGGTTTATATAACAAACAATTGAAATGTTTGTCTGGATTGCAACTGCTCCTACTGGAAGAGTGCTGGAATGCCTGCAACACCAGAAGCACCGTTCTCAACTCTAAGACATTGATATGCAAATGGGCCTCGTGATCCTGTCATGTGCCTTGGGCTGTCTGTTCCTGATAATGCCCACCCCCCAATCTGGGAGGCATCAGTGGTCAGTGGGGCTAGAGGGGATGGGAGAATGAAGGGACGACCTAAGGTCACTTGATCTGAGTGTAGCCACCAACGTATGTCTCTCCTGCAAGATTCTGTTAGCCTTATTTGATGCGACATCAGAAGCTCCTGCATGGACCACTGGGTGAATAGGAGCCAATGTAAAACTCTCACGTGCATCTGAGCTAGAGAGATTACACTAATCATTGCTGCCATCGTACCCAATACTTTGAGAATTGTCCCTGCTTCAGTTTTCGTTTTCACGAGGAGGTCTCGAACCTGTGCTCGAAGGGTCTGAATCATGTCGGTGGAAGTTTTACCATCACCATAATAGTGTCTAAATCTACGCCTATAAAAACAATATGCTGAGATGGCAATAAGGCAGTCTTTTTGTAGTTTATTGTAATTATTAAATGAGCACAGAGATTCAAAGTGGTGTCTCTTGCTTGTAAAAGTAGATGCTTGGTGGTGGAGGTTAGGAGCCAGTTGTCTAAATATGGAAACACTCTGAATCCTAAATGCCTCAGGTGAGCCTTAATCACTGCCATACATTTGGTGAACAGTCTGAGGGCTGTAGTGAGACCAAAGGGCAGAGCTCGGAATTGGTAATGACTTGCTCCCAGCCGAAAGCGCAGGTGACTCCCAAGCGCAGGTGACTCCTGGATGGCCTGTCCATTTTTATGTGGTGGTATGCATCCTGTAGTTCTATAGGGCACATCCAATTGTCTTTTCCCACAAAAGGGAGTATCAACTGCAGTGTAACCATCCGGAGCGTTGTCTTTTTTACAGCTTTGTTCAGTCTGCAGAGATCCAGTATGGGTCTCCAGTCCCTTGTTTTCTTTGGAATTAAAAAGAACCTTGAGTACGTCCTGGATCCTATCTGGTCTGCAGGAACCGGTTGGATTACTTTTTTTTTTTTTTTTTTTTATTAGCAACTTCTGAACTTCTATGGTTGCTTGATTCCGGTGAATGGGTGGAATGTCCAAAGTCCTTTTCATTAATGGGGGTGGCATGGAAAAGGGTATAGAGTAATCTCTGGATATGAAACTTTGTACTCGCTTGTCTTTTGTTATTTTTAGCCAGGCATCTGGGTACAAAGATGAGCAACCCCTAACTGCCTCCAGAGAGGGACAGACTGGCCTCGTTTCAGGAGCGCTGAAAGGGCTTACCAAAGAAAGATTCTCGGACCGGCATCTTCCATTATTACCTCCTCCTCTGCCCCTGGAGGAAGGTTCACAATATGTGTCTTGAAAGGCTCTCTGGGATTTTCTAAACCACATTTTCCCTCCCTTTTGACCCTTGGGATAGGGTTTAAAAGGTGTGGAAAAATGGACTCTGACATCAGAGAGAGTCTTTCCTTCCTGTTCACGCATGGTTTTGTGTTTCTAGACTTCAGGCCCGAACAGGGATGAGCCATCGAAGGAGGTGTTAATGAAGGATGGCTTGAAGGGTCGACAATGTTACACAAGGGCATCCAGGAATGTCTCCTAAGGGCAAATCCGGAACCTGCTAACCTACTCGCTCCACCAGGTGCATAAGAAATGAGCCTCATGGACGAGTTCACTACTGAATTAAGGCTGGTGAGTTGGGAGGCTACCTTGTCCGTCACCTCCATAGCTACTGAACCCTGGAGAGGGTCCCCAAGCTCCTTCAGGAGATCTCTCTGTAGCCTAGTGAAATGGGCAAGATAATTCTGTGACCTGAGTGTAAAGGTCACTGAAGAAAACATGCCCTTTCTGTAGCTGACCATCCTGCATGAAACTTTGTTCAGAGGATGGACAGAGGTGGACGTCTCAGACATCTCCTTCTTGGTGGCTGCCACCACCACCACAGCATCTACTGGGACACCCCTTTTTTTTAGCAACTTTTTGTCATCTGGAGAAGTGATAAATTTATTTGGCCTCCTAGGGAGGGGCTTCACTGTGTCTGGACACTTCCATGCCTTTTGACAAACCAGTTTCATCAGTTCGTCGAAAGGCAGACACCCCGAAGTGGTGGAAAGGTGAGACCCAAAAGCGTTCAGGTAAACAGACTCCTCATCAGAAGGGGTGATGGGCTTTCAGCTGCCTCTCTGCTTAAGGATCTCGACGACGTCTGCAAAGGAGACTCTTCAGTGGGCGACCATGAGGACCCTTCTGAATTAAGGTCCGTGTCTGACGTGACTGACTTCTGTGGGGAGTCCAAATGCTTCCACTTGCATAATCTCTTCCGAAGTACCTCTTCAGAAGAGCATTCCCCGAGAGGTTTCAGAACAGAGGGGTTCACCTGTTGGGGCATCCTGAAGATCTGGGTCTCCACATCTGTGTGGAATCTGCAATGCCGACATGGACACCGGTGCCTTAGGAGGAGGAATGGCCAGATCTAAGAGTGTGGTTGTCCACAGGGATAGTGCTCTTATGGCTTCGAAAGCTCCCCATCCATGATCCGAGGAAACCCCTGGATCCTAAGAACCAGAAGGTCCCCCTGGCCCCATGAGGGTCAGCTCCGAAGCACAGGTATCAGCCAAACTCACCAGCGCCGAAGCTCCGAGAGGCAAGGCCGGATCTGAGGAAAACTCAGCCCAACTCCCCTCCCCGGACCCGACTGGAGAGTATCGGCTCCTAGACCCCTCTGACGGCGGAGGGGTCGTCTGAGAGGTCGGGGTCAAAAATCCTGGAGCAGGTCTTTGCTGCGACGGTTCCATCACTATCAGTTCTGTGCATTCTGGTGCCAAAACTGCAACTCTGGTCGGAGGAAGAATTGATGCTGTCGGGATAGGTGTAGTCAGTTCCGAAGCCTCCTGATTCGGTTCTGACAAAAGTTTTGCTAGCGCCGGTGTCTTCAGAAGTCTCTGCACCACACGATCTACATCAAAGTTAGAAAGGCTTCTAGAGGATTGAGAAAAGGGAGCTGGGGTTCCTGTGGTTGTAAAAAAGGAGACCTTAAAGTAGGAGATAACTGCTCCAGTACAGGGGACAGGCTCCTCATTTGAAAAACCAATGGTTCCGAAACTCGTGGAGCAGAGGTAGAAGGTGTCTTGAATCCGACAGACTTGGATATCAACAGAGACATTTTGCTGACTTTTTTCAATGGCTCCAACTGGTCTGAAGAAGCAGAGTTTTTGAGCTGTCCAATTTCTGGGAAGGTGAAGTGGGTTCCTTTGGAGAACTTTGAACCTGTTCCAAAGCTTCTGCAAAAGAAGATTTTACTAGTCCTCTCAAGGTTAATTTGTTCTTCCTCTCATGAAGAACCCTGGAGCTAAAGGAGTGGCAAATGGCGCATGACTCCTGTAAGTGAACTGGCCCCAGCAGTAAACACATTCTGTATGTCCATCACTGGACATCATCTGGTTACACTTAGAGCATTTTCTAAACCCAGACTTAACATCTAGTTTGTTTAGACATATCCAAAGCAGTCAGATCTAATAGTTAAACAACCAATGAAACAAAGGGCCCTCAAGAAACTCTATGTTAAACGAACTTGTCTAAGTACTAAGAAGAAACAATTCAAGAAAAAACACTTTTTTTTAAACTGTAACAGACTTCTGATATATAATGTTCTAAATATAACCCCACACAAGAAAGGAACAGCCGTCTAATTCAAAAGGACTGGCAGCTCTCTATTTAAAAACGAGCTAGACAGGAAAGGATTGGAAATTCACATAAAATAACACACCTCTAAAGAATCATAATAGCCAAAGATCAAAAAACAAAACTGCTTTAACCACCAACAATGCAGTCGCATCCTCACACTCTGCAAATCAGCGAAATGATTAATATGAAGAAAGAAATATGCACATAAAATATATATCTCAAACCTTTTCCTAAAAAAAAGACTTTAAATACTAATCTGACAGCACCTAAGTAGTGACGAGAAAACGGGATAGGGAACTATATAGGCCCAATAAAAACACTGCCAATAAGTTTTAACAGCACACAGTCTAACACAAGTGGAACACTAAGAAAATAAGAGCATTCGACGAACAAGTAAAGAATCAAGATATAACAAGAAGTTCTCGAAAAACTTTAGAAAATGTAGAAAAAGCAATTTTGACTTAGAGCTAGAGAATCACCAGATCTGTTTCAGTGGCAAATGCGATCTGGGGAAGGCACCAGAGCATCATGGGATAGGGAGTAAGCCACGAACTGGTTGAAGACCTCAAGCTTTAGTAAACAGCCGAGTCGGAACAGAGTATCAGTTCCGAACCCCATCAGTACAGAATGAAGGTGAGACAGCTCAACTTCATATCTTATTAACCTAAACTAGCATAGACAAAAATCTAAAAAATATAAACATATACAAAAGAAAAACATTATGAGAACAAAAGTTTCAATACGAAACTATACTAACAAATACAAAAGTAATAAAAAATGAAAATATAGACTAATAAATGTAAAATATAAAAAATACACAAAAAAAACTAACTGGTTTAAGTGACAGAGCTTCATTGAGGCCATGTATCTTATCGGCTTGAAAAACAAGCTATCCATTTTTGTTCAAGTTTCTCCAAGGCATTCCTGCTGTCACCTAACCTCACAGAAATAGGTAAAATTTGAAGTGTCATAAATGAAAAATCATGAGCACTATTTTCTTCTATAATATGTTTGGTTATAGCATTCTCAAAGCCCTAGTGGTCATACATACATAGAACTTAGGACATTGCTTGCACTGAGCTAAATAAACATTAGTTGTTGAGCAATCTGCATAATGTCAAAATACATATTTCCTACCCATCACAGGATGTAGGAAAGTATTTCTATTAGCCACATACTTAAAGAAATTAGTGTCTACATCTAAAAGTCCCTTCTCTTTCTGATGTAGTCCGGTCAGATATGAAACCTTTCTGTGGCAAAGACGTATTTTCAGACTTTAAATTCCTATAGGTAGCCTGTGGACAAGATCCCACAACCTGTTTTTATACCATTATCCACTACCATTATATGCCAGTTCTTACATACTATTTCCATAATACTTTTATTATCAAAAGTAAATGGAAGGCATAATCTACATTCTTTTTAGAAGATAAACAAGGTCTACTAAACTCCAATCTATTCCCCTTGGAAACATAGGGTTTGCCCTTCCCCTTCCTTTCTTGATATGCTGCCTGAAGCAGTATATCACACTCAGGCTCAGTATACCCTCTGTTCTGGAATTCAGCTTTCAATAGCTTAACTTGTTCATTTAATATAGCATCCTTGCCGGTGAGTCTTGAGAGACGTAGAGCCTGTCCCTTCAATACATTTTAAAGACACATTTGGGGGGCATACTAGACCTCATTAAAAAACTGTTCTGTTTACAGCTCTTTCTAAATATCTGGGTACTTTAGGTGGTGCCATCCCTAATCAATTTTACATCCAAGAAATCAATTTCATCCCTAGACTTATGGGATGTAAATTTTAAAAAGAATGTACTACCATTTAGAAACTCAATGAACCCATCTAGTTCTTCCATTGAACCACACCATATATAGAATATATCATCCACAAATCTACTACAGTGTATTAGATGTTTACTATACATTTCATTATTCATTAACACAGTATTTTCCCAATGTGCCATCACAATGTTGGCATAGGAGTTAGCACAAGGGGTTCTCATGGCAACCCCATAAATGTGAATAAAGTATTTCCCATCAAATATAAACATTATTTGCTAGAACTTACTCTATTAGCATACATAAAAAGTCTGAATATAACCATTAAGGTCACTATTACTTCTAAAAAAAGTCCTTCATGTACTGAATACACACAATTGGGAATACATGTAAACAATGAACATCCATCCATTGCAACTAGCATATCAGACTCAAATAAAGGGACTTATTCCAACTTTTCATAAAGAGCAACCAAAAAATGTTGTGCATCTCTTAGTTCTTTTCTAGATAGGCTCTGTAAGCCATCCTTGTCCAGCTACAATGGACCTATATGGCGGGTCTGACAAGAATTTATGAATTTTGGGTAGTCCTTTTATCAATGGTGTTAACGGTTTTTCCACCATACAAAAGTCATACAAGTCTTTGCTAATACAGATACATAAAACAATATCAAACAGCACAGAATGGACATTACTTATCAATTTATGTACATCAGACAGTGTAACAGACTTATGTTTACATCAGACATTTCATGCATTTAATTAAGTCTTTACGACTCAGCACTGCTATGGGACCTTTATCAGAAAGGCATACTGTAATACGCTCATCTTTTTGCAATTCCTGCAACACGCGAAACTCATTTGATGTAAGGTTATAAAAGCTATTCTTTCTACATATGTTGTTATAAAGCTCAACTAACTCATGTTCATAAATGCAAAAAGGCTTCTACTTGAGGATGAAATTCAGAACAAAAAAGAAGTTATGTTCTTACCATAACGTTCCATGTGAATTGTTCATCGCGCCTTTGTTCTTGCGCACGGGTTCGGAGCCGACCCTCGGCTCCGAGTCGGCCACATCGCAAGCTTTGTATCTAAGAGAAGCTCGAGGCCCAGTTCCCATCCCATGATCCCCTGCTGCTATCCCTCAGATCTAGTTTGCTAAGAAACCAGACTTCAATATAACTAACCCCTCTGCCAACTCTCTCATCCACACGAGATACAAATACTCAAATTATATACCGACAGGCATACCATAATGAGTACACCTAAAGGAAGCAGATAGTGTCAGGTAACCTCAAGAAAGTAACCAGACACCAGTGATAACCGTTCTTCCAGAACGTGGAGGGGGATGGAGGGAGGGATTGTACGAACAAAGGCGAGATGAACAATTCACATGGAACATTATGGTAAGAACATAACTTCTTTATGTGAAATTGTTCGATCTCGCCATTTGTTCTTACGCACGGGTAGCGTCCCTAGCACTGCAACCCTGGGTGGCTCACGGAAGAACATTCCTGAGAACCGTAGAACCAAAGGAAGCCCTGTCCCTGGAGGTCCTGTCCACTTTGTAGTGAGTAATAAACATATGAGGTTTGGCCAAAGTAGCCGCCGCACATATGGTATCCAACGGTAAACGATTGGCTTGGGCCAGAGAAGTGGAAACAGCCCTGGTAGAATGAGCTTTAGGTTTGAACGGAAGAGACTGCTTGGAGGATGAATAGACAAAATTTACAGTCTGACAGCCACTTAGATAGCGTGCATTTTGTCACTGCCAGTCCTTTCTTATTTTCCGCAAAGGAAACAAAAGGTTGATCTGATCTCCTACATTCCTTGGTTCTGTCCAGATAAACAAATTGGACGTTCACAGACAGTTGAGATTTTAACATGTATTCCAATTTATTAGAATGGTTCCTGAAAAAAGTGGGAAGTTCAATGGATTGATTAATATAAAATACTGAACATACTTTCGGTAGAAAGGATGGATTAGTACGCAAGGTGACTCTGTCTGGGTGAAAGACTATATACGGGGGTCTAATAGACAATGCCTGTAGTTCCGAGATTCTGCGAGCTGAAGTGATTGCCACCAGAAACAGGGTTTTCCAGGATAGATACTTAAGTGGACACGTCGAAGCTGGCTCGAAAGGTTCCAACATAAGTTGAGACCGCATTAGATTCAAATTCCAGGGAAATACCGGGCTTTGTATGGGTGACCTGAGATGGAATGTACCCTTCATAAATGCTCTACAAAGTCTGAGACATAACTGTAGCTCCCCCTTTACCCACATGAAAATTTGATATGGCAGCTAGTTGAACTCTTATCATGGACGTTGAGGACCCTTGATGAAAGTGTGTGGAGAGAAATTCTAAAATTTTGTGAACAGGGGCCACTAAAGGATCTATACCCTGTCTGGAGGCCCAACACGCAAAACGTTTGCACTTGCTCCTATACAGCTTTCTTGTGGAAGTTTTGTGAGAAGAAACTAAAATGTGCTGCACTGCTGGGGATAAAAGGTCCGACCTGGCTAGGTTGGGAAGTGGAGCAGCCAAGCTGTCAGTTTGAGGGACTGAAGAGATGGGTGAGGAACTCCGGACGAGTGGGTCAGCAGGTCTGGCACTGGGTCCAGAGTCCAAGGTTCCTCCATCTGGTGAGCTTGAAGAAAGGGAAACCACATCTGTCGAGGCCAAAATGGTGCTATCAAGATGATCGTCCTTCCCAGACCTTTGGCTTTCTGTAGAAATTTGGGAATTAATGGAATAGGAGGGAAGGCATAGAGGAGACCCGGCGGCCAATCGTGTAGCAGTGCGTCCCTGGGGGCACCCCCCGGAGGGGGAAGTAGGGCGAAGTAGCTTCTGCATTTGGCGTTCAAGGGGGAAGCAAAGAGATCGCAGCAAGGCTGGCCCCATCTGCTAAAGATGTCCTCCGCAACTTGATTCTTGAGGGACCACTCGTGAGGTAACAGGATAGCTCTGCTCAACCTGTTCGCTATGGCGTTGGATCATACCTCTCAACCTAGAAACATCAAAAATCTGGACAACGGCCCATGAAAAAGAAGTACAAATCTGTACACTGATTAACATAACATTTGCATACACAATTATGTAACCCCACCCACTCCTGTGGAATTGTGGGATACCAACTTTTAAAGACAAACTGAAGAACAGACAACCGAAATATGATTATGAAACACAAAATAAGCAGAACAATAGTGTTTTATTTATATTAATACTTGAACTTGTGAAAAACTAAAATAGTTTTCTTTTATAAAAATAAAATAAACAGTGGCTGTGCTTCAACCTTCATTAAATAACACAAAATGTAAACCAGAACAAACTGTTTTATTTATATTACTAACATCTGAACTTGTGTAAAATTTTGAACTTGTAGAAAACTAAAACACAACTCAATATTATTTTTATGGTTTGACTTCAGCTCCAAAACAAAAGGACTTCTTCCTCTGGCAGGATTATATGTCTGCTTATTATTTATCTGTACAATTTCAGTAATGAGGAGAAAACACTTGCTTAGTTAAACAATATATCTCCACAGACTAAACACTTACCATTTCACTTAAAATACCTCCACTTGTGTTATCTGGTTCAGTGATGTGTAGTCACTTAGCTGGAAGTATTTGCCATGAATGGTAAATGTTATAACCAAATGACAGGAAATAATGACCAACTTGGTTTATGGAAATAACAATTAGTTAGCCCTTTCTTACCACTTCTCTTCTAATTCCCTCCACCAAAGATAAGTCATTGTTTTTGTATTCCTTATGTAACCGTCACCTTTCCGTACATTGTACATCTTTTGTCATGATAAACTCCATTATACCTAACCTGTTCATCTCTAGCCACTTTCTAGAATGTTTACACACTTTTTACATGCAAAGCTGCATTATGTATTATGATTCTTGCTCAAAGCATTTTATGCAGAATGTATTGATAAAAAAAATGTGCAGCATTGTCCTCCTTTAGATATTTATCCCTGCATGTAGAGCATTAACTGATTAAATGCATGTAGCCATCCAGCATGTGATGATAACCTTCCTTCCGAATGTAGGTAGCCAGCTTTGATGGCATACAGGGATAAAGTCCTGACTATGACAAAGGTAACATAGGTTCAACAGCAGCTCATGTGTCTGCTGCAGCTTGTGTGAGAGGATGGGTATGCAAATCTTGGTGGGGGGGGGGGTAGTAGATTGAGATCATTTAATACCACAACCCATCAAAAAGGGATGGTAATGTAAAGGGCCAGTCTTAGGGTGTATCCTCAGATTAGAGGTGTAGCTGGCCCTTCTGGCACCTATGGTCATTCCCCCGTTCAGGTCCAAAAAAAATAAAGTCCAAATGCATTATAACCATGATCTCAATCACATGAGTGCTAAAATGCTTCTGCAAATACATTATCAGCATTCAGAAATGAAATGCTGGTAATGAAGACTATACCCCCAATATCTTGTGTCCAGAGTGGGTGTCTCCCTTCACCCCATTCAAGCTACACCCCTGTCTTAGTTCATCAAGTCATAAATATGATAGCCCTCCATCATGGGTGCAAAAAAATGTGCACTCACATGGGGAAGGCACAGTGACCACTGTAGTGATAAGTGAAATACTTTTCACACAAGGGAGGGTTTAGGGCCACATCTGTAATGTTCTCTTTGCTGATGATGCTAGTGAGAGCACAAAGCCTGGCAATGGTCCCTCAGGATGGTTCTTGCCTCTATGCTACAGATGTCCAGGAAAGGGGAACAAAAGGGCTCTGTTCTTATAGGGGAGGCTTGATGGTCAACACGCACAAGAAAAAATGATACAGTATGAATAAAACAAAGCAGATGGCCCAAAATCTTCCTAGCTTGTCACAAACATGCTGTAACTCAGCTGTGGAAAGAAGTCATATTACATCTGCCCTCTTCAACTGCCCAGCAGTTGATGTTTTACCACATGTTGTAAATTACTAAAAAAGCTACTGCCTCATAAGTACTTAGCTATATTGCCAGTTATAATTCTTCGCAAATGCAAAGATGAATTCATGTCATACCATGGGCAAATATAACAGTTTACAGCTACAGTCTTTTCTTGTAAAGAAGCCAACAAAAATAGAGCTACCACTGCTTTGTTTCCATTTTTCTCAAAGCTCCTGACTTTCCTATCCAACTCCAAAAAGTTCCACAGTTAAAAGCTCACCCCATACCTCTCAGTGTCTTAGCACAACAAAATCTGCACAAAGCCTGACAAAATGTGAAGGACAAAGGCCCAAAAATAGGGATACAGTTTAAATACTGCTTTTATAAACTTTATAAACTTAGAAATTTTCTAGAACAGGATTTGTATTGGCATGTATTTTTCTAAATGATATGAAGTCTGTAACTGAAATTTATGTCATCATTTAGTAACTTCAGGCCTCAGCTCATCCCAGTGATTTTCCAGGTAATCACAAATGTTATGATTAACAGATCAAAAATATGACGCAAAAATCTGGACTTTCTGCCAAAATCTGTATAGTTGGGAGGTATGGTTCACCCACAGAAGTTAGACTAGTTTGCTAAACTGAAACAACAAACAATAAAATGAAACAATGGATTAGTAAACCCTCTCTCTAACTCATGTACGATCTGAATGTTCACTTCTTGTGCCTTTGCTTTTCAGAATAGTTGTATAATGATACAAATGATTTATACAATATCATTCTGTGCCAGTTACACTAATGACTTTGCACTTCTCTTCTTGGCGTCATCAAGTCTTTCAGCCCAAAGCAAGTTCTAAAATACATTTCACTCTCTGCAGTGTCTGCGGGCATTGCTAACATCATATTCACACTAAATGCCAAGAAATCAAAAGTAATGCTCTTTATTTCCCATGCCAGCTTAAATCAACATCTTAAACATTTAGCCATAACTAATAAGGCAGGGAATATGCTGAGAGAAGGATTTAAAATGTTGACAACCTTATCCAAAATAACATCATAAAAACATAAATGTTTTAAGACGGCTCTAAACACAAATGTCCAAGAACTGAGAAAATTTAACTGTAATATTTCCTAAACTTGAATGTCAGTCGGGACCGCAGATACAGTGCGTGGGTTCAAACATTAAACGGAATAAACTATTCACACTGAAACACAACAATCAACACGCGTACCAAAACCTGACAGCCGTTAATTAGTTACCTTGTGCATTAGCAGCATGTGAGAAAAGGCAACGGTGTCTACCAAATATCAGACTCAACGTGACCATAACATAAAAGAAAACTGACATACGTCCAAGGAGAGCCTCACAACCACGTACAGTAACGCATAAAATAATCTAATGTAAGAGAGGGACACAACAGTCTTAAATCCCGATTATGAACTGCAAACATCCTGATACACTTACAAAGGACCTTGATGCAGGGATTTCAACAGAGAAAACTAATTATGCCCCATGCATATGCTACAATACAGCAACTCAAACGTTAAAGCACAGCTCTTCCAATCTCATTCTGCCTTTCATTCAACACATTATTACCTGGTGCAGATGCGCCCTGAAAAGGAGCAACAGCAGACCATTCAATCCTGCAATAGGCACAGGTTCGCATCGCTGGCCCCTTTGCTGCTGCTGCCTGCCATAAAATCCATGGGCTCGCATTCCCGCCGTTAAAACCGCCAGCCGGAAATGATGATGCGAGCTCCGTGAGCTCAATTCTGACTGGCTGGTAGCCTGCCGGTGCTGACGTCATCACGCACGTGATGACGTCAGCTCCGACAGCACGAAATTCTAAAAAAAGAAAAGAAAAATCGGAAATGAAGGGGTGCCAATCGGGAATCGTGGCACCACTTCATTTGGACCCCAAAACTCGGTAAAAACAGAGTAATTCGGAACGGTTGGGAGGTCTGCGTTGGATGTTCCCGGGATGTGCGGTGCTATTAGAAAGTGTCTGGTGGACACAGCCCATTGCCAGATTCTCAGGGCCTCTCTGCATAAGGGGTAAGACCTGGTTCCTTCCTGTTTGTTTATGTAACAGACTACTGACATTGTCCATCTGAATTGCCACTGTTCCCAGAGGTAAGGAGTCGTGAAAGTGTTGCAAAGCCAAGAACACTGCTCTCAGCTCCAGGACACTGATGTGCAGGTTGTACTCTATTTTCAACCACTCTTCTTGGACGGTTATCCCGTGAAAAAGTCCCCCCCCCACCCTGTCAGGGAAGCGTCGGTGGTTATTGTGGCTACGGGGGCAGGGAGTGCAAACTGACGCCCCCATCGTTCGTTCCTGATTGTTTATCCACCAACGGAGGTCCCACTTGCAAGTTTCTGTGATTAAGTTTCTGTGTGACAAAGGTAACGGTTGGAACAACCACTGAGCAAAGAGGAGCCACTGGAGGATCCTCATGTGCATTCTCCCTAGGGGAACTGAAATAAGGGTAGCTGCCATCATGCCCAATACTTTCAAGACTTGTACCGCAAGGACGTTTTTGTTTTGAAGAAGAATAGAGACCTGATCCCTCAGGGCTGACGCTCTTGCCTGAGGAAGTCTTAGCCATGCTACGGAAGTATCTAACTCCGCTCCTATGAATACGATATGCTGTGAGGGCGACAAGGAAGATTTTTCGAAGTTCACTGTTATTCCTAAGCTGGAACAGAGGTTGATTGTATAGTCCCTGGCTTGCACTAGGTGATGCCTGGTGGTGGCGGTAAGGAGCCAGTCGTCCAGATACGGAAACACTCGGAATCCCCGTCGTCTCAGGTGAGATGCCACTACTGCCATGCAGTTGGTGAACACCCTGGGGGCTGAGGTGAGGCCAAAGGGCAGAGCTCGAAACTGAAAATGACTGGCTCCCAGCCGGAAGCGCAGGTGATCTCTGGATGGCCTGGCCATTTTTATGTGGTAGTACTCATCCTTGAGATCTACAGAGCACATCCAATCGTTCGTTTGAAGAAATGGAAGAATCTATTGTAGCGTGACCATCCGGAATTCTTCCTTCTTCAAGAAGGTGTTGAGTCTGCTGAGGTCCAGTATTGGCCTCCAGTCCCCTGTTTTCTTTGGAACTAAAAAGAACCTTGAGTAAGTTCCGGATCCTATTTGGTCCGCTGGGACTGGCTGGATGACTCTTTTTTTCTAACAGCCTTTGTACTTCTATGGCTGCATGATCCTGCAGAGCAGGTGGAACATCTGGGAATCTTTTTTTGGGGGGGGTGATTTGTTTAGAAAGGGAATATCGTATCCTCTGGTTATTATGCTTTTTACCCAGGAATCTGATGTGAGATTTAGCCAGGCCTCCGGGTATAAAGCCAAGTGACCCCAGACTGCCTCCAGAGCAGGACAGCCGAGCCTCCACTCAGGAGTGCTGGAAGAGCTTCCCAGGGACGGTTTCCCTGTCGCCCTGGTTTTGCGGACCCCCTCTGCCACCTGGGTGGCGTCCTCTATTCCTTCCCACTCCTCTGCCTCTGAAGGGGGTATCGCTAGGTGCAGACTGGAAAGATCCCAGAGTCTTCCGGAACCAAATTTTTCCGCTTTGTTGCCCTTTGGGGTACGGTCTAGAGGAGGTGGAAAAACAGACCCTTACGGCGGACAGGGTCTTTCCCTCTTGCTCGCACCTAGTGAGTATCTCCTTCACTTTGGGCCCAAGCAAGGAGGCACCATCAAAGGGGGCATTAGTAAAGGAAGACTTAAAGGCTTCTGCAAAGGAGTACAGGCGGATTCAGGATGGTCTCCGCAGAGCAATCGCTGAGGCTGCCGCCCTACTCAAACCTTCGACCGCATATATGAGCCTCATGGACGAGTTAACTATTGAAGTAAGGGTGTTAAGCTGTGCTGTCACCTTGTCTGAGACAGCAGCATCTGTGGTACCCTAGAGAGTATCTTTCAATTCCTTAATGAGATCTCTCTGAAGGCACGTAAAATGGGTAAGGTAGTTCAGCGATCGCATGATAAAAGTCGCTGAGCTAAACACGCGCTTCCCATACCTGTCCATAGTCCTAGAATCCTTGTTAGGAGGATGAACAGAGGAAGATGCTTCAGACATTTCCTTTTTGGTGGCTGCCGCCACCACCATAGCATCAACAGGGACTCCCCTTGGTAAGGTAAGCTTTATCTTGGGGGGCAGTAATATATTTATTTGGTCTCAGAGGGACTGGTTCTATGGTATCAGAGGCCTCCCACGCCCTTTGAGCTATTAAATCCATTAGCTCGTCCAAGGGCGGAGTCATCCAGGAAGTGGAAGGTTGAGCCCCAAATGCCTTCAGCAACACCAACTCGTCCTCAGTGGGGGCAAGTGTCTGCCAGCCACCCCTCTGTTTTAAATTTTCTAAGCAAATGAGACATCCTCGGGGGAGGACCGTGGGGACCCCTCTGACTCATCCAGGTCAGTGTCCGATGCCAATGATTCCTGTGGGGAAGCAATGTGCCTCCTCTTGCACAATCTCTTCCTTGGAATTTCATCAGAGGGGACATCTGGTGAAGCTTCCGAGGAACAGGGTTCACCCTCTGGGGCTGGCTGAGGCATTGGGTCTCTATGCTTGGTGGGGATCGAGGGCGCAGAAGCAGAACATGGTCCCTTCAGGGAAGGAGAAGTGAATTCTGATGATGTGAGTGTCTGACCAGACAAGACCTTCCTCATGACATCGAAGGCACCGGAGCCCCGGGCAGAGGACACCACCGGATCAGAGGAACATGGTAGCTTCCCCGGTACCGGAACCACGGGCTCCGATCCAGAGGACGGAGCCGAGCTAATCTGTGCCGAGGCCCTGAGGGGAGAGAGTCGGCACCGAAAGCTCAGTTCGACTCTCCACCCCGGAACCAAGGAGAGACCGTCGGCTCAGAGACCCCTCGACGGGCTCCAAGGGTGTCGAGGTCAGTGGTGCAGACAGCACTAGGGAAGGCTTCGGCACTGGGGGATCAACAAATATCAGATCGACTCCCGGCTCCGAAGACTCGATGGGTATCTAAGGAGGATCTATGGATGGGACAGGGAGGGCTTCAAGTTTCGAAACCAGCTGGGACGAAAATGCAATGAGTTTGGACAGAGCAGTGTTCTCCATAAGCCTTTGTCCGACATCGCCCTGGAAGAATGGGTCGAATGGGCCGAAGAGGTCACAGAGCGAAGGATTGAAGATGGAGGCACCTCTGACACCGGCTCTAAGATCTGGGCCTCTATTCGAGACAACCGTTCGATGCTCGGTTCCAAGGTCTGTGGAGCCGGCGACCAAATCTTGATCGAGGCGCTCTGAGCCGAAGACTTGGGCTCCGATACCTTCGAAGCCTTTGACCCCTTCGAAGACTTCGCTGCCTGGTCAGCCTTCTCTAAGGCCTATTGAAAATTGAGCTTTAGAAGGCCCCTCTCAATAAGCTTTCTGCGTCTCTCCATCATGACCCTTCCACTAAAGGAGTGACAGATGGAACAGTCCTCCTGAAGGTGGAGAGGGCCAAGACAGTAAACGCAGGAGGTATGATTGTCCATAATGGACATCTTCTGTCTACATTGACAGCATTTGAATCCTGATTTAGCTTTCTCAGACATAACTACAAGCTAACTTTAAATATAACACTAATGTAGAAAAACACACAGCAAACCACACTAAACTACAGGTGTAAATATAACTGCAAAAAACACACTACGAGTACATATATATATATATATATATATATATATATATATATATATATATATATATATATATGTGTGTGTATAATTATTATTACAAAAAAGCAGTATTATTATAGAAAAAATTCCGCCAGAGCCCTGACAGAAAAAAACAGCCTATTGCCTAGGAGCAGCCGCTTCTACAACTATAACTACTAATATTAAAGAGGATATACCTAAAAAACACACACACACACACACAACTCTTAAAACTAACTTATTAATAAAAAAAGCTATTTTAAACGTGAATAAGTAAAGTTTTACTGGCCCGAGCTCTCCGTCGACGTGACCTGTTGCAGCGGCAAACTAAATCCGAAGGATAGCAGCAGGGGATCATGGGATGGGAACTGGGCCTCGAGCTTCTCTTAAATGCAAAGCTTGTGATGTGGCCGACTCGGAGCCGAGGGTCGGCTCTGAACCAGTGCGTAAGAACAAACAGCGAGATCGAACAATTTCACATCACTCAGCTTCCTTAAAGGTGGTTGTTGTGTACCAGAAATCAGCGAAGATTATATTTAACATCACTTTCCAACAAAACTATTTCAGATCTACCATAACATCACTAAAATTACTAGGGGCTGTGGGTATAAAAGTTAAACCCTTGTTTAGAACTTGTAACTGTTCATAAGTCAGTCTCACATCAGACAAATTATAAACTAATTCTCTTCATTTTTGTCCAAATGCTCTTGACTGATGGAGTGGTGAAAGTACAGTTTTGTACCTACCATAAATGTAGATGTTCGAGTGCTAATACAGCTGCAGTAATCACAGATGGGTTTTCTGCCGTCAGGCGGGTCCTCGGTCGGCCGAATTCCAAAGTCTAGGTCCGGCGTCGGCTGTTGTCGCTCTCTTTCCTGACGTCAGTGCGACAGGGGTATATAAGACACAGCCAACGCCATTTTCTTCAGTCTTTCTTGCCCCAGATGTCAGCTGCCCCCAGAAGGAAGGCAATACATAAATTATATATATATATAGTCAAGCAATGCAATATAATCAAAAATCAGTAGTTGCAAGCAAATACACCATAGAAGGATAACCCAATCAGGTTGTATGAGGAGGTGTTAGCCACTAGGCCTTTACCAAGAGGGGAGGGAGGGAGGAAAACCTGTACTGCAGCTGTATTAGCACTCGAACATCTACATTTATGGTAGGTACAAAACTGTACTATGTTCATCGTGCATACACAGCTGCAGTAATCACAGATGGGTAGAATCCCAAAGCTATGCACAGGGTGGTAGGCATTAGGTGGAACTGGGAGCAGCCAGAATGCCCTGCAACACAGCAGTGGCAAAGCCTGCTCTAGTTTTGGAATATAAAGGCAGGTGCTAGTGTTTTGTGAAGGTATGCACAGAACTCCAAGTGGCTGCCTCCAAAATATCTTTGGTAGGGACTCCTCTGAGGAAGGCTGTAGAGGTAGCTGTGGCCCTTGTGGAGTGGGATCTGATGCCTGTAGGAACAGGTTTGCAATGAAAGGAGTAACAAAACCGTATGCAGTGGCCTATCCATTTTGAAATTGTTTGGAAATTGGCTTCCCTTGAGCTCCTACAGCATAGGACACAAAAAGTTTTTCTGATTTCCTGAAAGGCTTTGTTCTGTCCAAATAGTAACGTAGCTGTCTATGGATGTCTAAGGAATGTAGCAGCCTTTCCCCTTTGTTTTGAGGATTGGGGTAAAAGGTAGGTAAGTATATGGCCTGATTTAGTGCTACCCTGGATACTACCTTAGGCATAAATGACGGGTTGGTTCGTAGGGAAACCCTGTCCTGATGGAAGATGAGAAAGGGCTGCACAGCCATGAGGGCTTGTAGTTCCGAAACCCTACGAGCTGAGGTAATGGCCAGAAGGAAAGCTGTTTTCCAGGACAAATATTGCAAATCTGTTGAGGCAGCTGGTTCAAAGGGAGGCGATGTTAATTTTTCTAGAATGTAGTTAAGATCCCAGGCTGGTATTGGTTGTTTCCTTGGAGGTCTTATATTCTTAGCTCCTCTGAGGAACTGTCTTAAAAGTGGGTAAGAGAATAAGGGTGGATCAGTGTTGTATTCTGCAGAAATGGCTGAGGCATAAATTTTGATGGAGGAAAATGAAAGTCCACTGTTCAACAGCTCAGCTAGATACTGTAATATCTGAGGCAAATTCAGTTTTCTAGGATCCTGGCCTTTTTTCTCATTCCAAGCGCAAAACCGTTTCCATTTTGCGGAGTAAGCCTTTATAGTAGATGGCCTTCTGGCCTCCAAAATGACACCCTGCACCTCTTTGGAGAGTAGGGACTGTTGTGGTGTTAAGGAATTTTCCATGCAGCCAGATTGAGTGTTTTCAGCTGACTGTGAAGAGTTTTGTAGCTGTGCTGAGTCAGTAGAAGAGGCATTAGAGGTAGGATCCAGGGAGGAGTATGTGTTAGGCTCCTCAGGAGTGGGTACCAGTGTTGTCTTGGCCAGTCTGGAGCAATCAGTATCATCTTCGGTCTGTCTGCTCTTGCTTTCAAGAGCACCTTAGGCAGAAGAGGCAAAGGTGGGAAAGCGTAAACTGTCCATGCTGCCCAACTGAAAGAAAGGGCGTCCACTCTCCAGGCCTTTGGATGAAAGGTCCTTGAACAGAACTTTTTCAATTGATGATTCCTGTGGGAGGCGAAGAGATCTATGTCTGGCCTTCCCCACGCTTGGATTATCTTTGTAAACACTTGAGGATGCAACTTCCATTCGTGTGGGTCCGTCATATTTCTGCTTAGATTGTCTGCCAGTGTGTTTTCCAATCCTGGCAAGTACTGTGCTTGAAGTTCGATTTGCCATTCCAGAGCCAAGTTCCAAAGTGACATGGCTAGCCTGCACAGGGGGTATATGAATGTGTTCCACCTTGTTTGTTTATGCACCACATTACTGTGGTGTTGTCTGTTATCAATAATTGTCCTGGATGCAGGAGGTCCTTGAAAATTGTAATTGCGTTTATCACTGCTAGCATTTCTTTTTGACTGATGTGAAGGTGCTTTTCCTTTTGGGACAATTTGCCCTGAATGCACCTGTCTGTCATGTGCGCCCCCCAGGCGTAGTCTGAGGCGTCTGTTGTGATGACTTGATTTGCTTGAGGCTTGCAGAATGGAAGACCTGTGTTTGTTTGGCATGCTTGGGCCCACCATAGAAATTCCTTTTGCAAACATGGGATTATTGGTATTATTGTTTCCAAGCCGTGGCTGTGTTGAGACCATAGGTTTTTAGGTACCATTGAAGTTTCCTCATATGCAACTTTGCACATGGGATTAAAGGAATGCAAGATGCCATGAAGCCCAGAGCCTGCAGGATTTTCCTTGCAGTGAGCCTGGTACAATTTGCTAGTATTTTGAAGTACTGAGTTAGTTGCCCCTGTTTTTCTGGCGTACGATAGGCCATTTGGGTGTTTGTGTCCAAGTTGGCACCCAGGAAAGTTATTTTCTGAGATGGTGTTAGCCTGGATTTCTCTTTGTTGACTGTGTATCCCAGAGAATTCAATAACCGTTTTACATAAGCCAGATGTTCAGAAGTATGTGCTCGCTCTCCGCTTGGATCAGGCAGTCGTCCAAATAAGGGTAAATTTGTATCCCTTGAAGTTTGCAGTAGGCAATTACTGATGCCAGGCATTACGTGAATACTCTGGGCGCAGTAGATAAGCCAAAGGGCAATGCAGAGAATTGATAGTGGGTTGAACCTGCAAGAAATCTGAGGTATCTTCTGCAGCTTTGTCTGATTGGGACATGCAGGTATGCCTCCTTGAGGTCCAATGTTACCAGCCAAAACTCCTTGCCCAGCATGGGAAGAAGCTGCTGTAATGTGAGCATCTTGAATTTTGGTACAAGTAGATATGTGTTTAGGATGGATAAGTCCAAAATGGGTCTCCAGTCGGTTCCTTTCCTTGGTACCAGGAAAAGTCTGGAATAAAAACCTTGACCATGTTCGTGAGTAGGTACCTCTTGAATAGCTTTCATGGCCATAAGCTTTGAAATTTGTATTTGAGCCTCTGCCCTTTGATTGTGTGGCAGGTTCGGCATGCGTCTCATTTTTGGAAGAGTGTGAAAATGAAATCTGTAGCCTCTGTTTATAATGTCCAGGATCCATTTGTCTGTTGTGATAATATGCCAATTTCTTGTAAATAATGTCAGCTTTCCTCCCAAGGGTGCTGTCAGCTGAGATTTGTTTGGCATGAATAGGGGGAAGTCATTGGGTTTGTTTCCTGTATTGTTGTGCACTGTCTTCGCCACCTTTTGGTGCTGGACTTTGCCATGGTCTGCCTCTGTATGATCCTTGAGGTTGTCCTCTGCCCCTTGTGCACCTGTATCTACCTCTTTGTGGCTTGTCCGTGGCTGGAAAGGACCAGTTTTTTGAAGGCCAGTTTCTGCTAAAACGTGGTGGTTGAACCTGTAGAAAAGCTTTGACAGTTTGCACAGATTTAGCCTTTTCTTCCATTTTCCGTAGTATCTCCTCAGCATTAGTACCAAATAGTACATCCTTTTGTAAAGGAGCATCTAGTAGTTTAGCTTTAACATGGTCAGGCAAGGTTTGTTCCCTAAGCCAGGCATGTCTACGAATGACTGATCCTGTCACAGCAGCTCTACTTGAGGCCTCTAAGGCATCATAGCCACATTGTAAGGTGTGTTTACCCACTTGTTCTGCACTATGCATCATATCCCTGCAACTCCTTCAAATCTGGTTGTTCAGGTTGAGACATTTTATTTCTTAAATGTGATAACAGAAACTGCTGATATTTAAGCATATGGAACTGAAAATTTAAGGCCCTCATGGCTAGGGTGGCCGAGGTATATACCTTTTTTCCCCACCTTTCTAAGGATCTAGACTCTCTTTCGGAAGGTAGTGGATTCTTAGCAGCAGAGGCCTTCATTCCCTTGGGGCCTTGAGAAATGGTTTCAGGGTCAGCATTATGGCTTTTGCAAAGAAATTGGTGAGAGTTAGAAACTCTGTAGTACCTATCAGGCTTGACTGGGGCAGGAGGCAGGGAATCTGGATTTAGGCAAGCCTCCGAGTAAACATCATCAAGTATGTCCAAGACGGGAGGTATCGCCAGAGGTCTGTGCTGAGGTAATAAAAGAAATTCCCTAAGTCTTTTCTTGGAATCAGAAAAATCTTGGCCTTCCCAATGGAAGTGTTCCCTCAAGGTGTGCAAGGTTTCCCCAAAAGAGAAATCCTCTGGGGGAAATACAGAAGGAATGGACTGCTCAGCATCCGAATCTTCAAAAGGGGAGTACGAGTGTTCCTCTTCATCAGAATGTTCTGAAAAAATGGAGTCCTGGTCAGAAGAGGGAGAAGCTTCCTCCACTCTGGGTCTCTTGTCTGGAGGGGGTTGGGAACCCCTGATAAGAGTAATTAAATCCTCAGCCATTTTTAGCATCTGCTTTTTAGGCATGGGGCCTGGAGATGGGCCCTGTGCAACAGGCCTCTTGGGATGCATGGCTGATTTGGACTTAGTAAAGGCCTTTATGGAGAAGGAAGATGAGGGTCTAAAGACACCATGGGTGGAAGTGGACCTGTCCACATTAGGAGGCTCAACACTCACAGTGGCTTCAGTGGTTGTAGTCCGGGTATGGGCCGAGGTACCTGCGGTCTCAGTTACAGAGGACACCGCCAAAGAAGTGTCGTCTGTAGTCAGGGGCTGCATAGGAGTCTCGCTGAGAACCGGAGAACGTGTAGCCGGTTTTGGCGTGGTGTCGGTCTTTGTCCTTGCGTTTTTTGGACAAAACGGTAGTCGGAGTATCCGGCGACATTTTATAATCAAAGGCTTTACCAAAAAAGTGCTGGGCGAACTCCGCCCGACGCTTAATAGTGCGTTTATTGAAAGTAGCGCAAAAGCGACAGGCCGAGACGTCGTGGTCTGGGCCTAAACAAGGTATGCAGAGGGAATGGAAATCCTTATGCGATATTTGCTTCCCACAAGAAATACAATTGTTAACTTTGTCTGACATCGGTCTGAGGCAAGAAAAGTTTCCCCAACGGAGTACTTAGCTTTAAAGAAGACTTCGGTTTCCAATTTTTCGTAATTTCAGGAGCTGGCCGACCGGCACTTGCGAACTGCTTCGGGCACCGCGCGGCAAAAAAGACTGAAGAAAATGGCGTTGGCTGTGTCTTATATACCCCTGTCGCACTGACTTCAGGAAAGAGAGCGACAACAACCGACGCCGGACCTAGACTTTGGAATTCGGTCGACCGAGGACCCGCCTGACGGCAGAAAACCCATCTGTGATTACTGCAGCTGTATGCACGATGAACATCAGGTCTATATCTGGGCTCCCCCATTTGTTTGTCAGCATGTTGAAAATCTTTGGTTCCAGTTTCCACTCTTGTGGGTCCATGAGGTTTCTGCTTAGTCTGCCTGCCAGCATATTAAGTTTTCCTGGCAGGAACTGAGCTTGTAGATGCACTTGGTAGCTCAAGGCTGTGTTTCACAATTGCAAAGGGGGTAAGAATAGGTACCCCTCTGCTTGCTTATGTACCGCATAACAGTGGTGTTGGCAGTCTTTACCATTAATTGTCCTGGAAGAATGTGGTCCTTGAAAGCTGTCAGAGCATTCTGGACAGCTAACATTTCTTTTTGATTGACATGCAAGTGCATTTGACTTGGGTTCCATTTGCCCTGAATGCACTTCCCTGCCAGGTGAGCCCCCTATGCATAGTCTGATGCGTCTGTTAGGGTTTGGGTGGCAGGGGGTACAGTGAATGGTAGCCCATTTGTTTAGGTGGCAAGCCTCTGCCAACCAAAGAAATTCCAGGTGTAGGCAAAGTATGATAATAATCATTGCTTCTAGATCCTGAGAATGTTGACACCATAGGCTTTTTAGATACCATTGTAGTTTCCTCATATGCAGTCTTGCATATGGAATTAGAAGAATGCAGGAGGCCATAAACCCCAAGTCTTGCAATATTTGCCTTGCAGATAACAGGGTTTTCGTGGCCACTACATTGAAGTAGGTTGTCAGATGAATTTGTTTCTCTGGCATGAGGAAAGCCATCTGGGAAGTTGTATTCAAGCTTGCTCCCAGGAATATAATTTGTGGACAGGGTACCAGGTGTGATTTCTTTTTGTTTATAGTGTACCCCAGACAAGTTAGCACTCTTTGTACAAAAGCCAGATGCTTCAAAAGTATGTCCTGGCTTTCTGCCTGAATTAGACAATCATCCAGGTATGGTATATTTGAATATTTCTTTGCCTGCACAATGCAATGACTGGGGCTAGGCACTTTGTGAATACCCTGGGCACAGAAGATAAGCCAAAGGGCAGTGCAGAGAACTGGTAGTGATTGTAGCCTGCTTTGAAGCGTAGGTATCTTCTGAAAGATCCCTGATTGGGATTGTGCAGGTATACTTTCCTTTAAATCGAGTGCTGCCATCCAGGCATCTTCTCCTAGCATAGAAAGCAACTGGTCAGCATCTTGAATTTTGGAATCACCAAACAGGTGAGTAGACAGGTCCAGGATAGGATGCCATGATAGGATGCCATGAATTCTCTTTTCTGGGTACCAGGAAAAGTCTTGAGTAGAAACCTTGTCCTTTTTCTTCTGGTACAGTCTGAATAGCCTTTATGTTTAAAAGAGAGAGTATTTACTTTTGAGCCTCTGCCCACTGATTTGGGGGTAGATCTGGCCAACCGTTGGGCATTGGTAATGTATGGAAGTAAAATATGTATCCTTGGGACACTATATTTAAAACCCATTTGTCCTGGGTAATGAGTTCCCAGTTTTTGGGCTGCAGACCAATCTTTCCCCCTAAAAGAGCAGTCAGTTGAGAAGTGCTTGGAAGTTTTAAAGTCAAGTCATTGAGACAGTTTTCCATAGGGGGGGGTCTCTTACTACTCCCAGATTTGGAAGGGGAAGCTCCCCACTGCTTAGTCTTGTGCGTACCCTGGGACTGAAATCTGGGGTTTCTGCTGGGTCTGGGTTTGGAATGAGAAGGCATGGAAGGAGCCGGAAAGGACCAATTCTTAGAGGGCCAATGCCTACTAAACCTTGGAGGTTGAACTTGTAAGAAATCTTTAACAGTTTGCATAGATTTAGCTTCATCTTCAATCTTTTTACGAACTTCCTCAGCTTTGTTGCCAAACAGGAGGTCCTGATTTAAGGGAGCATCCAAAAGTTTAGATTTAACATGATCAGGCAAAGATTGCTCCTTAAGTCAAGCATGCTTTCTGAGTACAGACCCAGAGACAGCAGCCCTGCAAGAAGCCTCTAATGAATCAAAGCCAGTATGTTTTCCAACCTGTTCAGCAGAATGCATTAAATCCTGTAAATCCTTATTTTCAGCACAGTCAGGAATCAACATCATTTTCTGTTTAAGCAATCCAATAATATGTTGCTGATACTTTAACATATGAAACTGACAGTTTAAGGCCCTAATGGCCAAGGATGCAGAAGTGTAAACCTTACCCCACCTATCCAGTGCCCTGGAGTCTCTTATCAAAAGGGGTAGGACTTTTAGCAGTAGAAGCCTTAATGCCCTTGGGTCCCTGTGAAACAGTCTCTGGATGTGCAATAGGATTTTTAAAATGGAACTTGTGAGAATCAGGAACTCTAATATCTGTCACTTTTTCTGGGAGCAGGAGGCAAAGAATGAGGGGCCAAACTAGATTCCGAAAAGGCATCAACAACAATGTCTAGTACAGGAGGTATAGCTAAAGGACTATGTTGAGGCAGGAGTAAGAAGTCCCTAAGCCTCTTTTTCGAATCAGAGAAATCCTGGCTTTCCCAGTGGAAATGCTCCCCAAGAGTACCCAAGGTTTCACCAAAACAGAAATCTTCTGGGGTAGAGGAGCAGAGGGAATTGAGTCCTCTGCATCAGAATCCTCATAGGTAGAAAAGGGTAAATCCTGGTCATCAGAGGAAACAGAAATTTCAGAATCCTGATCAGAAGTATCATAAGCAAATGCAGCCCTAGGCCTCTTAGAAGGGGAAGGGTGGCTTCCCCTGATTAAAGTAATAAGGTCTTCAGCCATTCTTATTTGTTTTTTTAGGCATAGAGGCCTGACCATACGGTCTGGGCATCTGTTTTCTATGCATGGTTCGAGTTTTAGGCCTTGAAGAAGATGGTGCCGGTTTAATATGCAAGTCAGTAGGCCTGAATACACCCTCAGAAGCCAGTGCCTGCCTGCACAGCAGCTCCAGACCCATCCAAGGTAGAGACATCTGCATGTTCCACAGGTGAAGCATCTCGCGGCATACCAGACACCGAATGGGTCTCAGTAGTGGCCTGCCAATCTGAAGTAGCGGGTATCAGGGGCTGAGAAAGTGCTTCAATGAGTACCGGCGAACTGGCGACTAGCTTAGGAGAAGCGGCGTCGGCAGCTTTGGACCTAAGCAGCCTGTCTCGGTCTATCTTCGCATTTTTTCAGAAAGTCGGTAGTCATGTGGCTTACCGAAGACATACGTGGATAATTGAACAGAGTAAAAAAATATTTAGAAGCGTAAATATACAGAAGACGAATAGTTCGCTGTTTAAATAAGGCACAAAACCGACAGCGAGTTACGTCGTGGTCAGGGCCTAGGCAAGGAATACAGTAAGAATGAAAATCTTTATGAGGTATTTGCTTTCCACAAGAAATACAATTATTGACTTTACTGACATCGGTTTAGAGCAAGAAAAAGTTTCCCCAACGGGGTACTTAGCTTTAGTTGAAGACTTCGGTACTGAAACTCGAAAACGAAAATTTCAGGAGTTGGCCGACCGGCACTTGCGACCTGCTTCTATTTCGGGCACCGCACGGCAAGAAAGACTCATGTAATGGCATTGGCTGCATGCTTTATACCCCTGACTAACTGACGTCACGGAAGATGACACAGCAACTGACGCAGGACCCAAGACTTTGATAATCAGGCCGACTGAGGGCTAATGCAAGCAGATAACCCAAATGTGATGACTGCAACAATGAAACACGAAGAACATCTCCTTTGTGTGGGCAAGGAGGGCTTGTCTGTCTGCTGCTTGAATGAAAAGGTCATCTAGGTATGGGAAAATTTGCATTCCCCTTGTCCTGCAGTAAGCAATGACTGGGGCTAGGCATTTTGAAAATACCCTTGGCGCAGTGGAGAATCCAAAAGGCCAGGCACAGAACTGAAAATGAGAGGAGCCTGCTTTGAATCCGAGGAATTTCCTGGAGGACGGTTTTATGGGAATGTGTAGATAGGCCTCTTTTGATGTCCAGGGTCACCATGAAGGCCTGAGGAAGGATGAGGGGAAAGAGAAGGGGTAGTGTCATCATCCTGAAGGAGGAGACCTTCAAGAATAGGTTCAGACTGTAAAGGTCTAGGATGGGTCTTCATGGTCCTTCCTTCCTGGGCAGAAGAAATATTCTGAAATAGAAACCTTTCTCTCGAGCCGAGGGGGGCACTAGTTCTAAGGTGCCTTGAAGTAACAGGTTGTTTAGGACCTCGGGTAGGCGGGACCACTTAGAAGGGGGGGGGGGCAGGTAGTCTTGGAGGAGGAGAGATCCAGACATGAAGTAACCCTCCCTCAAGATTGTCAAAACCCATTTGTCGGATGTCATTAGGGCCCATGCAGGGAGGCAGTGAGAGGGACGAGAGGACAGAGGTGGGGGAAGAAAGGGAGGGAGGCAGGCAGCCAGACCCTGCCTGCCCTTTCTGGAAAGCGTGGTCTCTGGGCAGTGGCCTGTGGAGTCCTAGGCTGAGTAGATAGTCTCCTGTGGGGTCTTCTAGACCTGGAGGGGGCAGAGGGCCTTGAAGTCTTTCTTATGAATTGTGTCTTGGTCGGGTAGTTCCTCTGGATCTTTGGGAGTGGAGAGACAAGGAGATGCTTTAGGCCTTGGAGTTCTTTCCCTTTTTGCTGGAGTGACTTGAAAAGGTCAACCACCTTGGTGCCAAAAACGGCAGAGTGATCCAAAGGTGCATTCAAGAGTTTGGCCTTGAAGTAATCCGGGAGGGGCTGTAGACACAGCCAAGAGTATCTCTTCAACACAGAAGCAGATGCAGCTGACCTGGCAGAGGCCTCAACTGCATCATACGCACACCTGTGTATTTATTAACCTGGGAGATGAGCCCGAGCAAGGAAGACAGAGATGCCTGTGCAGTACAGTTGTGTACCTACCATAAATGTAGATGTCAGAGTGCATTCACTGTTGCAGTCATTACTCTTGGGTTATCCTGCTGGCAGGCTACCCGCAGTCGGCCTGAATTCCAAAGTCTTGGACCGTCGTCGGTTGCGGTCGCCTCTTCCCTGACATCAGAGCGCAAGGGGTATAAAAGATACAGCAGACGCAATTTTCTTCAGTTTTTCTTGCCCCAGATGTCAGGTGCCCCCAAAAGGGTAGGCTAAAAATTATGCCAATAAACATGCATGCGCTAAGGTAATCATTTCCTTCATCTACAAGCAAATACACCACATACGTTGTATAGAATAGAGAAGCACAGATAAGACCCAGCAAAAGAAAGGGGGATGGTGGGAGGGTAACCTGGACTGCAACAGTGAATACATTCGAACATCTACATTTATGGTAGGTAACACAACTGTACTATGTTCATCGTGTTTCACTGTTGAAGTCATTACTCTTGGGTTGAATCCCAAAGCTGAGGATGGGTGGCTGGGGCTAAATAGGATTAGGAGAGGCTATGAGGCCCTGCAGAACTGCAGTGGCAAAGCCTGCTCTGGATTTAAGAGTAGAGAGGTAAGTGGTAGTGCTTTGTAAAAGTGTGCACTGAACTCCAAGTTGCAGCCTCTAAGATGTCTTTGGTTGGTACTCCTCTGAGGAAGCCTGCTGAAGTGGCTGCTGCTCTGGTTGAATGTGGCCTAATGCCCTTAGGCACTGATTTGCCATGTTGTGAATAGCAGAAACGAATGCAATGGCCTATCCATTTTGAAATAGTCTGTTTTGAGATGGCCTTTCCTTGTGATCCTGCAGCATATGCCATTAAAAGTTGCTCAGTCTTTCTGAAGGCTTTAGTTCTGTCCAAGTAGAAATGTAGCTGTCTGTGTATGTCCAAAGAATGCAAAAGTCTCTCACCCTTGTTCTGTGGGTTTGGATAAAAGGTAGGCAAGTGAATGGTTTGGTTAAGGGCCACACTGGACACCACCTTAGGCATAAATGTCGGGTTTATCCTCAGAGAAACCCTGTCTGGATGGAAAATGATTAAAGGTTCCACAGCCATGAGTGCCTGTAACTCTGAGACTAGTCCTCCAGAGGTTATTGCTAGGAGCAGAGCTGTTTTCCAGGATAAGAATTTTGTATCAGCTGTTGAGTCTGGCTCAAAAGGAGGAAGTGCGAGTTTTTCCAAGACATAACTGAGGTCCCATGCAGGTATTGGTGCTCTCCTTGGAGGTCTTCTGTTTTTGGCTCCTCTGAGGTTCTGCCTTATTAAAGGATGAGAAAAGATAGGTGGTTCCGTATTGTAATGGGTTGAAATAGCAGAGGCATGGATTTTAACTGATGAAAAGGATAGGCCTTTGTCCAGCATCTCAGTTAAGTATTGTAAAATCTGAGGAATATTTGGTACAAAAGTGTCAATTCCTTGTGCCTGGTTCCAAGCACAGAATCTCTTCCATTTTTCTGCATAAGAATTTCTGGTACTGGGCCTCCTGGCCTCCAAAATAACATCCATCACAGCTATGGAGAGAGGAGTGTTCTGAATGGCTACATTATTCGCCATGCTGCCAGATTTAAGGTCCTGAGTTGGCTGTGCAGGATCTGATTGTTTTGTTGAGTCAGTAAGTGAGGAATTTGAGGCAATGTCCAGGCTGGACCTTGAGACAAGTTCTTTAGGATTGGGTACCAGTGCTGGCGTGGCCAGTCTGGGGCAATCAGTATCATTTTTGGCTTTCTTGTCTGACCTTTAGGAATACCTTGGGGAGGAGGGGCAATGGAGAAAAGGCATATACTGTTATGTTTTTCCAGCTGAAGGATAAGGCATCCACTTTCCATGCTTGCTTGTGATAAGTCCTTGTGCAGAATCTCTGTAGTTGGCAGTTGTGAGGGGAGGCAAATAGATCTAGGTCTGGGCATCCCCATTTCCTAGTTATAATGCTGAAGACTTGTGGATCCAGTTTCCACTCGTGGGGATCCATGAGGTTTCTGCTTAGTTCGTCTGCCAGAGTATTTATCTTTCCTGGCAGGAATTGTGCTTGCTGGTGAACTTGACAAGTCAATACTGTGTTCCACAAAGTCATGGCTCGTCTGCAGAGGGGGTAGGAATGTGTGCCTCCCTGCTTGTTTATGTACCACATGACTGTAGTATTGTCCGTCTTAATCAGTTGTTGTCCTGGATGAAGTAGATCCTTGATAGCTCTCAGGGCATTCTGAACAGCTAGCATCTCTTTTTGATTGATATGAAGATGCATCTGGCTTGTGGGCCATGTGCCCTGAATACATTTTCCTGCCATGTGGGCCCCCCAGGCATAATCTGATGTATCCGTTGTTAGTGTCTGCCTGGCTGTGGGTAAAAGTGAATGGCGTCCCTTGTTGTGGTGACAGGCCTGTGCCGACCATCGAAACTCCTGTTGCAGGCAGGGAAAGAGGGTAATTAAGGTTTCCAGGCTGTGGCAATGTTGAGTCCAAACACTTTTTAGATACCATTGTAGTTTCCTCATATGCAGTCTGGCACATGGAATTAGCAGAATGTAGGATGCCATGAAGCCCAAAGCCTGCAGAATTTTTCTTGCAGATAACTGGGTCTCAGTTGCCAACATTTTGAAGTAAGAAGTCAGTTGCCTTTGTTTGTCTGGTGTGAGATAAGCCATCTAGGCAGTTGTATTTAAGCTTACACCCAGGAATATTATCTCTTGAGAGGGTACTAGTTTTGATTTCTTCTCGTTTACTGTGTACCCTAGGCAAATTAGTAATCTTTTTACAAATGCCAGATGCTTTAGTAGAATGTCCTTGTTCTCTGCTTGAATAAGGCAGTCGTCCAAGTAAGGATATATTTGAATTCCTCTTTGTCTGCAAAATGCAATTACTGGTGCTAGGCACTTTGTGAAGACCCTGGGCACAGTAGATAAGCCAAAGGGCAGTGTAGAGAATTGGTAGTGCATTGAGCCAGCTATGAAATCTGAGGCATCTTCTGCAAGATTGTCCAATTGGGACATGCAGGTATGCCTCTTTTAGGTCCAAAGTTACAAGCCAAGCCTTCTTGCCCAGCATGGGCAGAAGCTGTTGCAGAGTCAACATTTTGAATTTTAGAACGCCCAGAAATGTGTTTAGAATAGACAGGTCCAGTATTGGTCTCCAGGCTTTGTCCTTTCTGGGTACCAAGAAAAGTCTTGAGTAACATCCTTTGTCCCTGCTCTTGCTGTGGTACTCGCTGAATGGCCCTCATGTCAATGAGGGATGAAACTTGCTTTCGTGCCTCTGCCCATTGATTGTGTGGCAGGTCTGGCAAACCTTTTGCCCTTGGCAGGGTGTGAAAGTGGAACCTTATCCCTGAGACACTATATTCAATACCCATTTGTCCTGGGTGATCATGTGCCAATTTTGTGGAAAAAGTGCTAGTTTTCCCCCTAAGGGGGCTGCCAATAGATAAGTGCTTGGTGCTGGCAGAGGAAAGTCATTGGGACTGTTTCCTGTATGGCTGTGACTTGTCTTCTCTGCTTTTGGAGGTAGAAGCACCCCATTGTTTAGGCCTGTATGAGCCTTGGGGCTGGGATCTGCCTCTGGGGCGTCTGTATCTGCCTCTGTGGCCTGTCCGACACTGGAAAGGACCAATTCTTTGTAGGCCAGTTCCTGCTAAATCTGGGTGGCTGCACCTGTAAGAAATCCTTAAATGTCTGCATAGATTTTGCTTTGTCCTCCATTTTCTTCAACACCTCTTCTGCTTTAACACCAAACAAAGTATCATGCTGTAATGGAGCATCTAATAATTTTGCTTTAACATGATCAGGCAGATTCTGTTCCTTTAACCGAGCATGCTTCCTAATGACAGAACCCGTAACAGCGGCCCTGCAAGAGGCCTCCAGAGAATCAAAACCACATTGCAAAGTATGCTTTCTCACTTGTTCAATTGCATGCAATAAATCCTGCATTTCCTTGTTTTCTGCACATTCAGAATTTGTTAACATTTTCTGTTTAAGCAGTGACATTAAGTATTGCGGATATTTAAGCATATGAAACTGACAATTTAAAGCCCTCACAGCCAAGGTAGCAGCAGTGTAAACCTTTTTCCCCCATCTGTCCAGTGCCCTTGAATCCCTATCGGAGGGGATAGGGTTTTTTGCAGTGGAAGCCTTGACCCCTTTGGGACCCTGAGAAATAGTTTCTGGGTCAGCAGCAGGGTTTTTATAAAGAAATTTATGTGAATCTGGAACCCTGTAGTATCTGTCTGGCTTAACAGGTGCAGGGGGTAGAGAGTCAGGAGACAGGCCGGACTCTGAAAATACATCTACAATGTCTAAAACGGGGGATAGCAAGAGGCCTGTGCTGAGGTAGTAAAAGAAAGTCTCTGAGCCTTTTCTTAGATTCTGAGTAGTCTTGGCCCTCCCAGTGGAAGTGCTCCCTCATGGTATGCAGGGTTTCCCCAAAAGAATAATCCTCAGGAAGAGAGGCTGAAGGGATAGATTCTTCAGCATCAGAATCCTCATAGGGAGGGAGAGAGTATTCCTGTTCAGAAGAAGAGTCAGAAGAAATGGAAACCTGGTCTGACGACTCATATTCTGTCTCTTGCCTAGGCCTCTTATCAGGAGGGGGATGGGAACCCCTGGTCAAAGTAATTAGGTCTTCGGCCATTTTGTGCATCTGTTTTTTAGGCATGGAGGCCTGTCCATGGGCTTGCTGCACTTGTTTCTTTGTCTTTAGTGGTGCTTTAGTCTTTGCCTTTGAAGCTGTAGTCGGTTTTACATATAACTGTGTAGGCCTGAAAACACCCTCAGAAGCCGATGCCTGCACAGCGGCTCCGGACCCATCTGAGGGAATATTTTCCAAGTGTTCAATACCTTGAGTTTTCAGCGGCCTAGTCTGCTCCATGTGGGAGTCGGAAGTGGCCTGCGCCTCTGAGGTAGCAGGCGTCAGGGGCTGCGAAAGCGCCTCACTGAGAACTGGTGACTGGCTTAGCAGAAGCCTAGTTAGTTTTGGACCTTGGATGCCTGTTCTTTTCCTTTTCCTTGCGTTTCTTGTGAATTGCGGTAGTCGGATGGCTATCCGACAACATCGTGTAATTAAATCTTCGGCCAAAGTAATGAAATGCAAAATCATACTGACGCTTAATAGTGCGTTGGTTAAATCTAGAACAAAACCTGCAATTAGCAACATCGCGATCAGGGGCTAGGCAAGGAATACAATAAGAATGGAAGTCCTTATGAAGTATTTGCTTCCCACAAGAAATACAATTATTAACTTTTTCTGACATCGGTCTGGAGCAAGAAAAAAGTTTCCACAACGGGGTACTTAGCTTTAAATGAAGACTTCGGATCTGAAATTCGAACACAAAAATCTCAGGAGTCGGCTGACCGGCACTTGCAAACTGTTTCTGCTTCGGGCACCGCGCTGCAAGAAAGACTGAAGAAAATGGCGTTGGCTGCATCTTTTATACCTCTGGCGCTCTGACGTCAGGGAAGAGGCAACAGCAACCGACGCCAGACCTAGACTTTGGAATTCAGGCCGACTGCTAGTTGCCTACCAGCAAGATAACCAAAAAGAGTAATGACTGCAACAGTGAAACCCGATGATCAAGGAGTTCTTTTGAGGCTTTGTCTAATAAGGCCAAAGAGTATTTGGCCACATGTGACTGGTAATTTGTAGCCCTAAAGGCTAGGGTAGCAGAAGTGTACATGTTCTTTCCCCACCTCTCCATGGCCTTGCTGTCTATCTGCAGGCAGGACAGTGGCAGTAGGGAGAAGTTTGGATGTCCTACCAGTAGCAATAGAAACAGTAGTTGGGTCAGCTGGAGGGCACTCTAATAGTAATTTCTCTGCGTCAGGTACCCTGTATAATCTGTCTGCCCTTCTAGGGGCAGGTGACTGGGAATCTGGATTCATGCATGCTGCAGCAAAAGCATCCAAGAAGGCAGGCTGGACGGGAGGAATACGAGCCGTGTTGGGAGATTCCATCTGGATCAGGTCATACAATCTTTTTTGAGCCTCAGACATGTCTGAGCATTCTCATTTAAAATGTTCTATCATAAGATCAACTGTGTCCTCGAAAGAAAGGTCTTCCACAGGGGAGTCAGGTTCTGCAGAGGCGTCTTGTGGGGATCCATTTCCCAGAGGGAAAGAAATCTGTGAAGAGTAGGACAAGGACTCCTCTGAGCAGTCAGACATTTCCTCCTCTACAGGTTGGCTAGGAGTTCTCTCAGGTAGGAGGGGCCTGGGACTGAAGAGGTGGAACAGCAAGACTAAGGTCTGCAATACGTCTAAGGGCCAGGAAGATGTTTGTAGAGGCTCTGCCTGAAGGCCTGCCAGTCGGGCAAGGTCTCTGGGGTTGGCAGAATATGCCTTGTCTTTTGCTTTTTCTTGGTAGGTCTAGCAGACGTCTGGCTGACGGTAGAGGCCTGGTCCGAAGCGCCCATCCCAGTTACTGGTTCCCCCCTGGCATCTGAAACAAGTGCTGGGATAGCCTCCCCAGACGTGTCATCCTCTCTGGATTGTGCAGCCTCCTGATAGGTACTCACTTTACCTGAAGTGGTGGATGCCGATTCCTCGGTCAAGTTGATGGTGGCTACAGGCTGAGAATCAGTGGAGGGAGGCACAGTGGAAGTAGACGGCCACGTAGGCTTGGCCCTCTTCCTGGGTGGTTCGGATGGGGCGTCTGTGGCGGCTTTCATACCGAGAGAGATCTATCTAAGGCGCTGGTTTTCAAAGTATAAGTCAAGGGCCTGAAGTCGGTGACGAAGGGTCTTGGGGATGAACGACTTACAGATGTCGCAGTTTTTATAATCATGATCCCTGTCCAAACAAAAGAGACAATGGTCGTGAGTGTCTGTGGGGAATTTGGCGACCACAGTTGCACTTGCTCTTACAAGACATTAACAGACTATAGTACTACAAAAAAGGACTGAAGAAAATCCCCAACGGGGTACTTATCTTAATGTGAAACTGATCCAACGTCCGTGAGTAGCAGGAACACCTGATGTACAGCTGGCAGCTGAAATGTTCTGAAGGCTGGTGTGCGCAGAAGTCACATTTATGGCCCACGTACCTGTCAACACATCAGATGTCTGATGCATGATCAGGGACTGGAAAAGCTTCGGAAACCTGGCCGGACAAGCTGATCGGAAGAAGGGTAAACCCACTAGTGAATACTGCAACACTGGAATAGGAGGACATCACCCATGACCGCTAAAGATGGAAAAATTGCAAGAGGGTTGTGCTCAGTAAATATAAGAAATTCCCCAACTTTGTTCCATAATTAGGGATAACCCTGAGCTTCCCAGATGAAGAATTCCCTCACCTTGTGCAGGGTCCTGCTAGAAGTAAAATCCTCACATGGTGAAGCTGAGGTAAGGCTTCCATCAGACACAGTTTGCATATAACCTAGCACAGGTTTGGTCAACATATACTAACTTGTTAGAGTCATAAAAATTAGAAAACTCCTGTTGGAATTGTCCTCCCCTTTCCTTTTCCAGAACAAGATCCTCTAAGCAGGAATCCTTAACAAGACTAAGCTGCCTGGAGTTCATGAAATCGAGGAGATGCTCAGTCAGTGGGTAGGTCTGGTGCGACTGGGATAGAGAAGGCCAAGGCAAAAGCAAGCTGGGAACAGCCACCTTCTTTGGCCTTCGGTCTGGGATTAGGTGTGATGTCAAATGTCATCAGCCCAGGCTGAGGAAAGGCAGCCACAGTCTGATGATGGTTCCTCTGATACTCTGGGGACACTGACCTCCACTAAGGTAGAGAAGGAAATGGAGTTGGAAGCCAGGCTATGCAGACTGACCCCAAAACCATTACATGCCCGAGTCCTTCAGCCTGCACTGACATTGGGGGGGCTGACAGTTTAGCCAACTCCAAAAGGATCTTGTTGGAGGCATCTGCAGCACACTCCATTGTTGGGGTGAAACTGCAAATGCATCTCCCCTCCTTTGAAGACCTGGGTGGACTGCTGGATGGTGACAGATTGCAGTCCAGAAAAATTTGTGTCTTTACACGCTTCTTACATAGAAAACCTGGTTCAGCCTGGTCGAGTGAAAACAGTGCGAGAAGGCAGATGTTCCTTTTCCTTGTCTAAATATTTTTGTAAGGACTCAGCCCTATGCTTAATCATTCTGGAATTAAAAAGAGCACTCTGATGGTAGACTGGCATGCCATGCTCTAGGTCCAAGCGAAAAGACAAGAGTGTGCAAGTCCCAGTCAGAGATTTATTTCTCACACACTAGGCAAACATTCGACTTTGCAACTGACACTGAACAGAATTTAGTCTGACAGAAAAAACAAAAACATTCCGCAACTGAGTACTTACCTTTGCTGTTCAAAGTTCAAGTTTCAGACTGGCCAACATTACAAAACACAATCAAGCTCCAATGGATTATGAGAAACGTATATAATTCAGGCAAAATAATGATTTAAGATTTTAGATGCAATGTGTCAAGTATTACAACAATAATGTATTACATCAGTTAATGTTTAAAATGATTCATATATTTCATGAAAGAATACGAATTTGAAATAATGTTCAATATAACAGTTGGCTGAAATGAGAAACTGAATGAGGTAACCAGAATCATTACATGCAAGCCAGCAGCTACTACATTTTACTGAGGGCTTCACACATGGAAAAAAATCTGCGCAACAGGATGCTTTCCCTGTTTCTATTACTGAAATGCAACCCAACTGCACTTAGCATATTATCACACCATCATCAATTAATTCTACCAAACGGGCATCGGCATGTATGCAAAGCAACCTAAACAACAGACTAACAAGAAAAAAAAGTTGCAAGCAACTTAATGCAAACTCACAGTAAATGGCTTTCTGATGATCTTCTTCAATGGAGCAATCCTCCTCACAGGACGTTTGAGAAAAGGAGCTGGCCTCCTGGACCCTTTAGCTACTTTCCTGGACCCTTCAGCTACGTGATCATCAGGTCTTGATGAAGAATCACGTTTATTCCTATTTGTTTTGAATTGAACATTCAGATAAAAACAAACTAACAGAATATTTAAAAAGGCAACAACATTACTGAAAGTGCATGCAAACTAGCAGTTTTTTCTTATTTTAATATTTCGGCACTACCCTGGTCCAGTCAGGATTCCCCATCATGTACCATCACTTGTTCATGGTAAACAAAATGATCTTTCACTAAAATCCATACTCTTGGACTGAACATACCTTACAGTTAGTACAATAAACTACAGCTGTGAAGGCATATTAACCATAACTGCTGATGTTCAAGCTAAGATCACTACTGCAATACAATTTGTAATCCAGAAAAAAAGAAACAGCACCAAAATGTCTAGCAAGTCCCCAATTAAAATGATGGTAATTCACAAAACATGCAAAACAGGTTTCCCTCTGCAAAAGAGCTTCTTCAGTGCTGACAATCAACATGTGCCCAAATATTTATACAAAAAGGGTGAGAAATTTATATACAAGAACACGAAAAAAAAGTACAGTTTTGTACCTACCATAAATGTAGATGTCCGAACAGGAATGCATCTGCAGTCCTTACAAATGGGTTGTCCTGTCGTCAGGCAGCCCTTCGGTCGGCCGGATTCCAAAGTCTGGGTCTGGCCTCGGCTGGTGTCGCACTTCACCCGACGTCATAGCTGCAGTTCTTCGGGTATAAAGGCATCAGCCGACGCCATTTTCCTCAGTGTTTCTTGCCCCAGATGCCAGTTGCCCCCTTGGATAGCTAAATTTTGGATAAATGCCAATGTTTCCAAATAGTAGAAGGCAAACACAAAAAATAAGCATGTATGTACATATATACAAACAAATACACCATAAGAAATCCCCCCCCCCAGCTAGCTATTAGATGGGCAAATACCCTAGGAATACCACAGAGGGGAAGGAGGGTGGGTAATCCTGACTGCAGATGCATTCCTGTTCGGACATCTACATTTATGGTAGGTACAAAACTGTACTATGTCCTTCAAGGATGCATCTGCAGTCCTTACAAATGGGTAGAATACCATAGCCAAACTAGGGGAGGAGGAAAAAGAAATTATGGTGTAGTTAGGATCCCTTGCAAAACAGCAGTGGCAAACCCTGCTCGGGATCTAGAGTATAAAGGTAAGTTACAATGCTTGGCAAATGTATGCACGGAGGTCCAAGTAGCAGCCTCTATAATGTCCTTGGTAGCCACTCCTCGTAAGAAAGCTGTGGTAGTGGCTGTAGCCCTTGTAGAATGAGGCCTTATGTTCTGTGGAGTTTGCTTTCCATGGTAGGAGAAACAGAATCTGATGCAATTTCCTATCCACTTGGAGATTGTCTGTTTTGAAATTGCTTTTCCTTCCCTTCCTGTTGCATATGCTACCAGAAGCTGGTCAGTTTTTCTATTGCCCTTGGTTCTGTCCAGGTAGTAGCGCAACTGTCTATGTACATCCAAAGTATGCAGCAGTCTTTCCCCCCTGTTCTGTGGATTGGGGAAGAAGGTAGGTAGGTGGATAGCCTGGTTTAAAGACACTCTGGATACCACCTTAGGCATAAATGTAGGATTTGTTCTCATGGACACTCTGTCTTGATGGAAGATTAGGAAGGGTTGCACTGCCATTAAAGCCTGTAGCTCAGAAACCCTTCTTGCTGAGGTAATTGCCAGCAGAAAAGCAGTTTTCCAGGATAGGTGTTGAAGATCTGCTGTTGCTGCTGGTTCGAAAGGGGAGTGTCAATTTTCTAGCACAAAGTTCAAGTCCCATGCTGGTAATGGTGGTTTCCTAGGAGGTTTTACATTTTAATTCCTCTCAGAAACTGCCTGAGTAGAGGATCTTGAGAAGACAGGAGGATCGAAGCTGAATTCTGCAGAAATAGCTGATGCATGTATCTTGATGGAGGAATAGGACAGGCCTGTATGGAAAAGCTCTGCCAAATACTCCAGGATGTTGGCAATGTCTACCTTTGACACATCTTTTCCCCTTTCAGTACTCCAAATGAGAAACCTTTTCCATTTTCCTGCATAGTTCCTTCTTGTTGAGGGTCTGCGGGCCTCAAGGATAATGTCTTTAACCCTTTGGGATAAATCTGGGTTAGTTGCTCTTATGTAATGTTCCAGGCAGTCAGCTGCAGAGTTTTCAGGTTTGGATGCAGGGTGTTGTAGCCGCTCTGAGTTAACAGCAAAGGAATCAGGGGTAGTGTCCACATTTCCCCCCCAGACATGCTCCTCAGTAATGGGTACCAATGTTGTCTTGGCCAGTCTGGAGCTATCAGAATGATCCTTGGACGTTCCTCTGATTTTCAATAGCACCTTGTGCATCAAAGGAAGAGGTGGGAATGCATATGCTGTCAGGCCTTTCCAACTGAAGGATAGAGAATCCACCTTCCAAGCAAGTGGGTGGTACATCCTTGTGCAGAATTTCTTGAGCTAGTGATTGAGTGGGGATGCGAATAGGTCTATTTGTGGCAGTCCCCATTTCCTTGTGATGACCTTGAAGATGTCCGGGTGTAGCATCCATTCATGAGCATCCGAGGTAGTTCTGCTTAATATGTCTGCTAGGATGTTTTCTTTTCCTGGTACAAAAATTGCTTGTAACTGAATGTTGTAGCTCAGAGCCATATTCCATAGGTCCAGTGCCATCCGGCATAGAGGGTATGAATGAGTGCCTCCCTGTTTGTTGATGTACCACATGACTGTGGTGTTGTCTGTCCTTATCAACTGCCCTTCTTGGAGGAATGGTCTGAAATTCTGGATTGCTAGTTTTACTGCCAGCATTTCCTTTTGATTTATGTGCAGGTGCAGCTGATCTGGAGTCCATAAGCCTTGTATGCACTTGTCCAGCATGTGGGCCCCCCAACCGAGGTCTGAGGCGTCTGTTGTGATGGTTTGGCTTGGTTGAATGCTGTGGAAGGGCAAACCTGGGTTTGACTGGCATGCCTGAGCTTACCATAGGAACTCTTGTTTCAGGCATGGGATTAGTGGTATTTCGGTTTCTAGGCTGTGCCTGTGTTGAGACCATAAATTCTTCAGGTACCACTGTAGCTTTCTCATATGCAGTCTGGTATGAGGGACCAGGATTATGCAGGATGCCATGAGGCCCAAGGCCTGCAGTACTTTCCTTGCTGTTAGTTTGTTCTGCTTTGTTAATGCCAAGAAGTAGAGAGGAAGTTGTTCTTGTTTTTCTGCAGTTAGGAATGCCATCTGTTTTACTGTGTCCAATACTGCACCTAAGAAGGTTATTCTTTGGGATGGTATCAGTCTTGATTTGTTTATATTGACTGTATATCCCAGGGCTTGCAGTAAGCAAATGACTCTTTGTAAGTCTTCTGTTAGCTTGTTTTTGTTGTCTGCTTGTATCAGGCAGTCGTCCAGGTATGGATATATTTGGATTCCCTGAAGCCTGCAGTGAGCGATTACTGATGCCAGGCATTTCGTGAACACTCTGGGCAGTAGATAAGCCAAAGGGCAATGCTGAGAATTGATAATGCTCTGATCCTGCAAGAAATCTGAGGTATCTTCTGCAAATTGGTCGTATGGGGACGTGCAGGTATGCCTCCTTGAGATCTAGAGTCACCAGCCAATACTCCTTGCCCAGCATGGGAAGAAGTTGCTGTAGGTTCAGCATTTTGAATTTTGGAACAATGATGAATGTGTTTAAAGCGGACAGGTCGAGAATAGGCCTCCAATTTTTCTCTTCTTGGTACCAGGAATAGTCTGGAGTAAAATCCCTTTCCTTGTTCCATAGATGGTACCCTTTCCACAGCTCTCATCTTTGCTAATTGAGCTATTTGTTTTAGAGCTTCTGTCTTTTGATTTGGTGGTAGGTTTGGCATTCCTCTTTTCCTGGTAAAGTATGGAAATGAAACCTGTAGCCTTGGTCTATAGTTTGCAAAATCCACTTGTCTCTTGTGATGTAGTGCCAGTTTTTTGAAAATAAGGCTAACTTTCCGCCTAAGGGTGCTGCTATTTGTTCCCTGGTAGGCGGTGCCAGAGCCAAGTCACTGTGATTGTCCTGTTGCAGTGGTAGTAGTTGTGTCTGTGCCTCGCTGGTTGTTACCTTGCCACTGGCGTCCCCTGTAGGCACCTCCTCTGGATTGATTTCTGCCTCTTGAACACCTATTCCTGCCTCTCTGAGATTTAGAGGAGTCTGGAAAGGACCAATTTTTGGAAGGCCAGTTCCTGCTAAACCTTGGAGGCTGAACCTGTAAGAAATCTTTCACTGTTTGTACAGATTTTGCCTTCTCTTCCATTTTCTTCAGTACCTGTTGAGCAGGAGAACCAAATAAACTGACCTTATCCATAGGAGCATCTAATAGTTTTGCTTTAACATGATCCGGCAAGACCTGTTCTTTCAACCATGCATGTCTTCTTATAACTGTGCCAGTCATGGCTGATCTAAAGGAAGCCTCCAGTGCATCATAGCCACATTTTAAAGAATGGTTACTAATCTGCTGAATGTTATGCACCATTTCTAGAACATATTTCTTATCTAAAGAATCATCAGAGGACAGTTTCTTAGTTAACTGATCAAGCATAAACTCCTGGTATTGGATCATATGAAACTGACAGTTCAATGCCCTAGCTGAGAGAGTAGCAGAGGTGTATACTTTTTTACCCCATCTCTCTAAGGACCTGGATTCCCTTTCAGAAGGGAGAGGGTTTTTAACTGAGGTCAAAGCTACTGCCTTAGGCCCCTGGGAGATAGTCTCGGGATCTGCAAAAGGAGCCTTGTATAAATGGTGATGTGTGTCCGGGACCCTGTAAAACCTATCGGGCTTAGCAGGGGCTGGAGGCAAAGTATCAGGAGCAGTGCAAGCATCATTAAATGCATCATCTACAACAGGAAGAACTGGAGGTATAGCTAAAGGCCTATGTTGTGGTAAATGCAAAAAGGTCCTAAGCCTTTTCCTTGAATCTGAGAAATCTTGTCCCTGCCATTGGAATTGCTCTCTCATGGCATGTAAGGTTTCCCCAAAGGAAAATTCTTCTGGTGGAGAGGCAGAAGGAATCGATTCCTCAGCATCGGAGTCTTCATAAGTAGAAAAAGGAGCCTCTGGATGGTCTGTATTGTCTGTATCATCAGAAGAATCATCTGAGGACACTGGCTCAGGGGGCTCTGCTCTAGGTCTCTTTTCTGGAGGAGGTTGAGAGGCCCTGTCTGGATGAGATTGGGATCCCCTTATTAAAGAGATGAGATCCTCTGCCAGAGTGAGCATTTGGGAACTGGAACTGGGCCTGTGAGAGCAGGCACAGACTTAGAAGTTTTGGCTGCTTTAGCCCTGGCAAAGGCCTTTATGGACATGGCTGCAGGAGGCCTAGCAGCACCACGTGCAGGGGTTGAAACATCCAAAGGGATGGTGTCCGATAATTCTTGTGAAACCACAGTAGCAGGTTGAATTTCAGAGGCCGATTCAACCAGGTTAGAAGGGGCCTCGGTAGTAGTCATGGTTTCGGCTGAAGATAGAACCGTTTGCTCGGTTTCGGCCAAAACCGAGACACTTGCGGTTTGCTTAACCACGGTTTCGGTCGAAACCGCGGACCGCGAGTGTCAGTCCTTTTCTTTGAGTTTCTTAACAACTTGTGAAGTCGGAGGATCCGACGGCATTATGTACGCAAAATCTGAGCCGAAAAACTGTTCAGCAAACTCCGACCGACGTCTAAGCGTCCGTCGGTTGAAAGAATCACAGGCTAAACAAGCTGCTACGTCGTGGTCTGGGCCTAAACAAGGTAAGCAGTAAGAGTGGAAATCTTTATGAGGTATTTGTTTCCCACAAGTTAAACAGTTATTCACTTTTTCTGACATCGGATGAGGCAAGAAAAAGTCCCCAACGGGGTACTTAGCTTTTTAGAAGTCTTCGAAGTAGTATTCGGTAGTAGTAATCTCTGGATCTGACCGACCGGCACTTGCGAACAGCTTCTGCTTGGCCACGCGGCAAGAAAGACTGGGGAAAATGGCATCGGCTGATGCCTTTATACCCGAAGAACTGCAGCTATGACGTCGGGTGAAGTACGACACCAGCCGAGGCCAGACCCAGACTTTGGAATCCGGCCGACCGAAGGGCTGCCTGACGACAGGACAACCCATTTGTAAGGACTGCAGATGCATCCTTGAAAGACATCAACGAATCATACATTGTTATATGTGAAGCAAGTATATTAACAGAATCAAAATACCTAAAACAATACTAACATCAAGTGGCATAAAATGGAATTCCTGTATCCATACAGGAATTAGCTGCAGGCAGATATTCACATTCAGATTTCAAGAAATTTCTGAACATTCTGTGCGCAAGCCTAAACTGAGAGAAGCCTAACAAGTTTTCAGTTATTTTTGGTAAGAATGCTACCTATAAAAGTGCCCCAGTTTAGAAGCACAGTGAAGCTATCAGTAAAAGGTCAGTAAAAATATATATAGTTAATGCCAGTGCGGTAGGGGATTCACTGCTACTTAGAGGACATTTCTTTCACTAGCCAACATTTATTATCTAACCATTAGTATCACAGCAAATTAAGTTGAAAGACCAATAATAGATTCAATTACATTTTCCCCATAAGGAGAAAGTACAGTTGTGTACACTTACCATAAATGTATATGTTCGAGTATATTCACTGCTGCAGTCATTACATTTGGGTAATCTGCTTGCAGGTTGCCCTCAGTCGGCCTGATTAACAAAGTCTTGGGTCCTGCGTCAGTTGCTGTCCCTTCTTCCATGATGTCAGGTCGTCAGGGGTATAAAACATGCAGCAGACACCATTACATCAGTTTTTCTTGCCGCAGGTGTCAGGTGCCCCCTAATGGGGAGCAAATAAACAAAAACACAAAAGTATACCTCCAACAAAAAGCAAATACACCAAAAAGACTTTTAGGCATAGTAAAGGAAAGTAGATGTATAGCCAGAAGAAGTTAGGGGGCTGGAGGGAGGGTAACCAGGACTGCAACAGTGAATATACTCTAACATCTACATTTTTGGTAAGTGTACACAACTGTACTATGTTCTTCGCGTTTCACTGTTGCAGTCATTACATTTGGGTAGATTCCCAAAGCTATGGTTAGGAAGAGGAGTTTAAATAGCATTAGGTCCAGCTATAAGGCCGTGCAAAACAGAGGCAAAGCCAGCTCTGGATTTAGAAAAAATTGGCAAATGCTAATGCTTGGTGAAAGTATGTACAGAACTCCAGGTAGTAGCTTCTAGGATGTCCCTGGTAGGAACACTGCTGAGAAAGGAAGTAGATGCAGCCCTGGTGGAGTGAGATCTGATCCCCTGGGGGATAAGTTTTCCATGGTGCTTATAGCGGAAAAGAATGTAATGGCTTATCCATTTAGAAATGGCTTGTTTTGAAATAGCTTTCCCCTCTGCCCCTGCAGCAAATGCTACCAGCAGTTGTTCAGATTTTCTTCGAGGTTTAGTCCTGTCCAAGTAGAATCGGAGTGGTCTGTGCACATCCAAGGAATGTAGAATCCATTCCCCTTTGTTCTGTGGATTGGGAAAAAAGTTTGGCAAGTGAATGGACTGATTAAGAGCCACACTGGATACCACCTTTGGCATGAAGGATAGATTGGTCCCGAGTGACACCCTGTTGGCATGAAAAATGATGAAAGACTCCACTGCCATAAGGGCCTGTAATTCAGATATCCTTCTAGATGAAGCGATTGCTAAAAGGAAAGCTGTTTTCCAAGAAAGAAATTTTAAGTCTGCAGTAGCAGCTGGCTCGAAAGGAGGTAAAATGAGTTTCTCCAATACAAAGTTAAGGTCCCAGGGCAGGGGTTGAAGCTCTCCTGGGTGGTCTCAAATTTTTTGCCCCTCTGAGGTACTACTTGAGCACAGGATGAGAGAAGAGGGGAGGTTTTGTGTTATAATGAGCTGAAACGGCTGAGGCGTGGACTTTAATGGAGGAAAAAGACAGGCCCTTGTGAAGCATCTCAGTTAAGTATCGCAAAATCTGAGGTAAATTGGGCGCTGCTGTACTCATCCCTTGAGATTGGTTCCAGGCACATAATCTTTTCCATTTTTCAGCATACGATTTTCTAGAACTAGGCCTCCGTGACTCTAAGATGACATCCATCACAGGTCTGATAAGGGTGAGTTTAAGTAATTAGCCAGGCTGCAAGGTTCAATGTTGGAAGCTGAGGGTGCAGAATCTGGTTCTCCTGCTGAGACAGCAGGGAAGGGGTTTGAGGCAGGTGCCATGGAGATAACTGCGAGACACTGCACAGGAGGGGGTACCAGTGTTGGTGAAGCCAGTCTGGAGCAATCAAAATCATCCTTGATTTGTCCTGTTTGACTTTTAGTAAAGCTTTGGAGAGCAGAGGCAGCAGGGGGAAGGCGTAGATGGATAAGTTTTTCCAGCTGAAGGACAGAGCATCCACTTTCCAGGTTTGTTTGTGGGGAGTCCTTGTGCAAAACTTGCCCAATTGGTAATTCTGGGGGGAGGCAAATAGATCTATGTCTGGGCTCCCCCATTCACTTGTCAACATGTTGAAAATCACTGGCTCCAGTTTCCACTCGTGTGGGTCCATGATGTTTCTGCTTAGTTCGTCTGCCACTGTATTTAATTTTCCTGGCACAAATTGAGCTTGTAGGTGCACTTGGTAGCTCATGGCTGTGTTCCACAATGCCATGGCTAGTCTGCAGAGGGGGTAGGAATGTGTACCCCCCTGCTTGTTTATCTACCACATAACAGTGGTGTTGTCCGTCTATCATTAATTGTCCTGGAAGAACGTAGTCCTTGAAGGCTGTCAGACCACTCTGTACAGCTAACATTTCTTTTTGATTGATGTGTACGTGCATTTGACTTGGGCTCCATTTGCCCTGAATGCACTTCCCTGCCAGGTGAGTCCCCCATGCATAGTCTGATGCATCTGTTAGGGTTTGTGTGAATGGTAGTCCCTTGTTTTGGTGGCAGGCCTCTGCCCACCAGAGGAACTCTAGGAGTAGGCAAGGTATGCTAGGAATCCTTGTTTCTAGGCTGCGAGAATGATGACTCCATAGGCTTTTTAGATATCACTGTAGTTTCCTCATATGCAATCTTGCATATGGAATTAAAAGAATGCAGGGGGCCATGAACCCCAAGGCTTGCAGTATTTGTCTTGCAGACAGCAGTGTTTTTGTGGCCACTTGTTTGAAATAGGTTATCAAATGAATTTGCTTTTCTGGCATGAGGTAAACCATCTAGGAAGTTGTATTCAAGCTTGCTCCCAGGAATGTAATTTGTTGACAGGGTACCAGTTGTGATTTCTTTTCATTTACGGTGTACCCCAGACAAGTTAGAACCATTTTTACAAATGCCAGATGATTCAAAAGTATGCCCTGGCTTTCTGCCTGAATTAAACAATCGTCCAGGTATGGGTATATTTGAATACTTCTTTGCCTGCAAAATGCAATAACTGGAGCCAGGAACTTTGTGAATACCCTGGGCACAGTAGACAAGCCAAAGGGCAGTGCATAGAACCGATAATGTGTGTAGCCTGCTTTAAAGCATAGGTATTTTCTGTAAGATTCTCTGATTGGGATGTGCAGGTATGCTTCTTTTAAATCTAGTGTTGCCAACCAGGCGTCTTTGCCTAGCATAGGAAGTAATTGGTGAAAAGTCAGCATCCTGAATTTTGGAATCTCCAGAAAGTTATTTAGGAGTAGACAGGTCCAGGATTGGACACCATGATTTGCCTTTTTTGGGTACCAGGAAAAGTCTGGAGTAGAAACCTTGTCCCCTTTTCCTCTTCTGGTACCAGCTGAATAGCCCCCATGCTTGAGAGAGAAAGTACTTGTTTTTCAGCCTCTGCCCACTGAGTTGGGGGCAGGTCTGGCCACCCATTTGGTGTTGGCAACATGTAGAAATGAAATCTGTATCCCTGGGACACTACATTTAAAACCCATTTGTCCTGGATTATGAATTCCCAGTTCTTTGCATGAAGAGCAATCTTTCCCCCAAAGGGGCGGTCAGAAGAGAAGTGCTTGGAAATTTTAAAAGGAAGTCATTGAGACTGTTTACCATACATAGGGGGGGGGGGTGTCTTGTTATTCCCAGATTGGAAGTGGAAGCCCCCCACTGCTTAGTTCTGAGAGAGTCCCCTGGGAATGAAACCTGGGGTTTTTGCGGTGTCTGGGTTTGGCTTGAGAAGACCTGGAAGGGACTGGAAAGGACCAATTTTTAGTAGGCCAGTGCCTACTAAATCTAGGAGGCTGCACTTGTAAAAAATCTTTAACAATTTGAATAGATTTAGCTTTATCTTCCATCTTTTTAAGAACTTCTTCAGCCTTGTTGCCAAACAGGCGGTCCTGATTTAAAGGAGCATCCAACAATTTAGCTTTAACATGATCAGGCAAAGATTGTTCCTTAAGCCAAGCATGACTTCTAAGCACAGAACCAGTAACAGCAGCCCTGCAAGAGGCCTTTAAAGAATCAAAACCATATTGCAAAGTATGTTTTTCAAAAATTAAGTCCTTTCCACACAGTCAGGAGTCAACATCATTTTCTGTTTAAGCAGTCCAATGACATGTTGCTGACATTTTAACATATGAAATTGGCAGTTTAAAGCTCTGATTGCCAAGGTTGCTGAAGTATAAACCTGTTTACCCCATCTATCCAGCGCCCTGGAGTCTTTATCAGAAGGGGTACGATTTTTAGCAGTAGAAGCCCCTGAGAAATAGTCTTTGGATCTGCAACAGGATTTTTGAAAAGGAACTTGTGGGACTCGGGAACCCTGTAGTACCTGTCAGGTTTACTAGAAGCAGGAGGCAGGGGACCAGGGGCCAAACTGGATTCTGAAAAAACATCATCAACAACGTCTAGTACAGGAGGTATAGCCAAAGGTGTATGCTGAGGTAGAAGGAAATCCCCAAGCCTCTTTTTTGAATCAGAAAATTCCTGACTTTGCCAGTGAAAATGCTCCCTTAAAGTATGTAAGGTTTCCCCAAAAGAAAAATCCTCAGGAGGGGAAGCAGAGGGAATAGAATCCTCTGCATCAGAATCCTCATAAGTAGGTAAGGACAATTCCAGGTCATCAGAAGAGTCAGAAGAAACAGAATCCTGATCAGAAGACTCAATCAAGATCAGCCCTAGGCCTCTTGGGGGGGGGGGGGGGGGGGAGTTTGACTACCTCTGATTAGAGTTATTAGATCTTCAGCCATTTTTTTCATTTGTTTTTTAGGCATAGGGGCCCGAGCATGTGGCCTGGGTGTCGGTTTTTTAGACAAGGATCGAGATTTAGGCCTTCGTAATGAAGGACGCTTCAATTTAATATGCAAGTCAGTAGGCCTGAATACACCCTCAGAAGCCGGTGCCTGCACAGCGGCTCCGGACCCATCCAAGGTAGAGACATCCGCGGGTTCCATAGTTGAAGTATCTCGCGGCATACCGGACTCCGAATGGGTCTCAGTAGAGGCCTGCGAATCAGAAGTAGCGGGTATCAGGGGCTGCAAAAGCACCTCACTGAGTACCGGCGAACTGGCGATTGGCTCAGGAGAAGCATCGTCTGCAGTTTTGGACCTCAGCGGCCTGTCTCTGTCTTTATCTTTGCATTTTTTCGGAATCCCGGTAGTTGGATGGCTAACCGATGACATTTCTGGATAATTAAACAGAGAACCAAATATTTAGAGGCAAAAATATACCGACGACGGATAGTGCACTGATTAAATAAAGCACAAAACCGACAGCAAGATACGTCGTGGTCAGGGCCTAGGCAAGGAATACAGTACGAATGAAAATCTTTATGAGGTATTTGCTTTTCACAAGTAATGCAATTATTAACTTTTACTGACATTGGTAAGGAGCAAGAAAAGGTTTCCCCAACGGGGTACTTAGCTTTAAGTTGAAGACTTCAATTCTGAAACTCGAAAACGAAAATTTCAGGAGTCGGCCAACTGGCACTTGTGAACTGCTTCTGCTTTGGGCACCACACGGCAAGAAAGACTGATGCAATAGCATCAGCTGCATGTTTTATACCCCTGACAACCTAACGTCATGGAAGAAGGGACAGCAACCGATGCAGGACCCAAGACTTTGCTAATCAGGCCAACTGAGGGTAACCTGCAAGCAGATTACCCAAATGTAATGACTGCAACAGTGAAACAAGAACATCTGGAAAAAATGCACTGAAATTAAAACATAACTCTTGGGGTTGTTATTTGAAAGGCTAAGGAATATATTACAGTTGAACTAATGCAAACCAGTCTGGCTTTGCAAAAGGCAGATCATGCCTGCTCAAATTCTTTTGAGTTCTTTAAAAGGGTTACTGAGATTTATTGATAAAGAGCACACAGTTCACACTGCTTGCACAATCCTGCAAATGTCTGATACTATTCTCCATGCAAAGATTACTGCCAAATTCTCTCCAACTTAAAGTACACCCATAGTTCAGTGAGAGTCATCAGTTGGCTGACAGAACCTACACTGAAAAGGGCAAGGGTATTGCTCTAAACAGAAAAATGTCACAAGTGGTGCTTCACAGAACTCTGCACTGGGCTCTCCCCTCTTTGGTATAATTTTCTGTGATGCAAAAAACAATATCAAGGGACTATATCTAGCCACATTGCTGATGATTGCAAATGGGGGTGGGGGTGGTTATCAAGTCCATTTTAGATACTCAAACTCTCCAGCACAGGCTGGATCAAACAGACTGAATATTAACCATGGTCTTCCTTTAGCAAATCTAGCATCGTTGATGCATATTGCACAGACAACATTCCAATTAGATTTGGCACAGACAGGAAAGTACAGTTGTATAAACTTGCCATAAATGTAGATGTTCGAGTGTATTCACTGGTACAATCCTGACTTGTGGGATTTTCTGCTGCGGTAGCCCTTGGCTGGCCCGACTACCAGAGGAAAAATCCACCCTCCTCCTAAGGCTGGAGGATGCCTACCCCTGACTTTAGTATGCTTGGGTATAAAGGGAGCCAGCAGACACTAAGACACCTGTTTTTTTCTTACCCCTTAGAAGGTAAGAGCCTCCAGGATAAACCACAAGCAAGGATCAAAAATACAAAAAGGGGCCAGCAGAGTAAACACCCAGGGGGTTCTCTAGTTAGTGAAGAAAACAGAAGCAGACTACTACTGTAGGCAAAAGGGAGAAGGACGGAGGGAATGAAAACTGCAACAGTGAATACACTCAAACATCTGCATTTACGGAAAGTGCACACAGCTGTACTATGTTCTTCATGTTTCACTGTTGCAGTCCTGGCTTGTCAGTCCTGGCTTGTCAGATGATTCTCAAAGCCGATAAGGGTGGAAGGTAAATTATGGACAAGACAGAATGCCCTGGAAGATAGCAGTGGCAAATCTTGCTCTAGACTTGAAGACTGAGAAGTGGTAGTCTTTGGTAAAGGTATGTACAGATGACCAGGTAGCAGCTTCCAAAATGTCTTTGGCAGGCAGTCCTTTCAGGAAGACAGCAGAGGTAGAAGTGGCCCTAGCAGAGTGAGTCCTTACAGTTTCAGGAGGCTTTTTACCATGGTGGCTGTAACAAAAAATACAGTGAGACAGCCACTTGGAGATGGTCCGTATGGAGACTGGTTTTCCCTCAGAACCAATGGCAAAAGACGCAAAGAGTTGGTCTGATTTTCTGAAAGATTTAGCTCTGTCAAGATAGTAGTGAAGCTGTCTGTGCACATCCAAGGAGTGATGGATTCTTTTCCCTCCCAGTTCTGAGGCATAAGGATGGATTAGTCCTGAGATATGCTCCGTCTGGGTGGAATATGAGAAATGGTTCCACTGCCATGACAGCTTGCTGCTCAGACACTCTCCTAGCTGAGGTGATAGCAAGCAAAAGGGCAGTCTTCCAGGTTGAGAATATTAAATCAGCAAAAGCTGCTGGTTTGGGGGGGGGGGGGTGGCGTCAATTCTCAAGAACAAAACCTATGTCCCGTGGAGGTGTGGGTTGTCTCCTGGGAGGCCTGATGAGAACCACTCTCTCCTACGGAACTGTTTCATCAAGGTGTGGGAAAAGACAGCAGGAAGAGTAGTAGGGATGTGGGCTGAAATGGCAGAGGCGTGAATTATGATGGAAAAGATGGATATGCCTCTGTCAAGCAGGGTAGCCAGGTAATCTAAAATGGCAGAGAAACTGGATGACTTAGGCTTGAGGCCTTGTTGCTGACACCAACTGGAGAATCTTTTCCACTTGGTCGAGTATGATTTCCTAGTACTATACCTTCTAGTCTTTTTTCAGAATGTTTTGAACTTGTCTGCTTAGGTTATTGCTCACAGTAGTATTCAAGAATTATACAGGCTGAGAGCTTAAGAGTCTGTGGGTTGGGATGTACAAACCTCCTCTTGTCCTGAGTCAGGAGGTCCAATCTTTGAGTTAAGTGCCGCAGATATCTGTTGGTTAAGCATAGCAGTAGAGGATACCAGTGCTGCCTGTGTCAGTCTGGGGCCATCAGGATGATCCTTGGGCCTTCTTCCCTGATTTTTAGGAGGACCCATGGAAGAAGAGGTAGGGGAGGAAATGCATAAAGGAACAAGTGGCTCCAAAGGAAAGAGAAAACATCTGTCCTCCAGGATATGGGTAGTTTGCTCCTGGAACAGAATCTTTTCAGTTGAGCATTTTCTTTGGTGGGAAAGAGGTCTATTTGTGGGGACCCTCATTTCTGGACTATGCTGAGAAAAGTTTCCCAATGCAGATGTCACTCATGGGGATCCATCAAGCTCCTGCTGAGATGATCTGTTAGAGTGTTTTAAGTCCCTGGGAGGTACTGTGCCATGAGGTGCAACACCAGAGACTGAGCTGTCTCCCAAACCTGTGTTGCTAGTCGACAAAGAGGGAAAGAGTGGATGCCCCCATGTTTATGTACCACACGACTGTGGTGTTGTCTGCTTTATCCATCAGGATGCCCTAGTTTCCACTCATCTTTAAAAGCCACTAGGGCCTTTTGCACTGCCATCGGTTCTTTCCAATTTATGTGCTTGTGTCTAAACTGATTTGCCCATCTGTCCTGAGACAGAAGGTGTTGGAAATGAGCCCCCCCACACTATCTCTGAAGCATCTGTGGTTAAAGTTTGGCTCTGAGGAATGAACCTGATGGGGAGACCCAGGCTCTGGACACACGCCAGTCCACCATGCAAATTCCTCCCAGAGGCAAGATTTCAGCTGAATTTCAGTCCAGGGACTGTAAACGCTGCCAATATAGATTCTTGAAATACCACTGGAGCTTCTCCATGTGTAGCCTGGCCAGAGGGATAAAGAGGATATAAAATGCCATGTAGCCTAATGCTGTGAGAAATTCCCTGGCTGAGACGTACCGTTTCTGCATAATATTTTGGAAATACTGAGTCAGGAAGGAAACATTTTCTGGAGACAGGAAGGCTTTTTGAAGGGAGGAATCCAGATGACCCCCAGGAAAACTATCCTGGTGGACGGATCCATGTTGGATTTGCAAAGATTTATGGGGAACCCCAAGGAGGAAAGGAAGTTCTGACTGAAGTTCAGACACTTGAGGAGCTTTGACTGACTAGTGGCTTGAATGAGGCAGTCATCTAGATAGGGGTAAATTTGGATCTCTCTTGTTTTGCAGAAGGTGATCACAGGTGCTAAACATTTTGTGAAGACCCTGGGAGCAGCAGACAAGCCAAAGGGCAGTGCAGAGAATTGCAAGTGACTAGTACCTGCTCTGAAACAAAAAAATCTTCAATATTACTCTATAGAAATGTACAAGTAAGCATATTTTAGGTCTAAGGTGACCATTTCGGCCTGAAGGGCTACTATGCGGAAAAGTTTCTGAAGAGTCAACATTCTGAATTTTGCTACCAACAGGGACTGACTGACGGTGGACTAGGGTCTAGAAGAGGGCATCGACAGCCTTCCTTTCTGAGAACTAGAAACAGCCTGGAACAGAACCCCTTCACTATGTGATGGTCTGACACTGGTTCCACTGAGCCCTGAGAGTACAGGTTGTTAATCTGAGAAAGGGTCTTTGCTCTTGGATTTTGTGGCATGTCCAGGTAACCGGAGTACCCTCATGGCTCCTTGGAAGCAAGTCTAACTGTCTGAGATAACCTTCAGAACCCACCTGCCTGAAGTAATGAGGGGGACAATTTTCTTTGAAAAGGGATAACTTCCTTCTATCTTTTCTGGAGGGGGTGGGGGGTAGGGTACAGGAAGAGTCACTGTTGCTCTCTGCCAGGGCTCTGTGGCCTAAAATTCCCCTATCTGGAGGTTCATGAGGACCACTCCCTGGGCTTTTGTGACTGATGCTGTCTTTGAGGCCTTTCCCTTCGGGGTTTCCTCTGGCCGCTTTTAGATTGAGAGGGAAAGGTCCAGTGTTTAGTGTGAAAATTACTGCTAAACCTAGGAGGCTGAATCTGGAGGAAATCCTTAACAGTTTGCCTACATTTTGCTTTATCGTACATATTTCTTAGCATAGCCTCAGCCATTGATCCAAACAGAATGTCCTTGTCAAGGGGTGCATCTAAAAGTTTGGATATAACAAGGTCTGGTAGGGTCTGTTCCCTAAGGCAAGCCTGCCTTCTAATGACAGAACCGGATAAAGCAGCTCAGCTACAGGCCTCTACAGCATCATAGCCACATTGTAATGAGTGTCTATCCACCTGGGAATTGGAATGGCAAAGGTCCAATTCCCTGGAAATATTCTTGTCCTCCAAGGAGGATATCATTTGCTTCATTTTATCCAATATACTTTGCTGGTATTTTATCATATATATTACTGGAAAGTTAAGGTCTCATGCCTAGGGTAGCAGAAGTGCAGACTTTTTTTTTTTTTTTTTAACCAAACCTATCAAGGACCCTGCTTTTTTGTCAGCAGGTAAAAGGTTCTTTGAAGAGCTGGCTCTTGCTCCCTTGGAACCAGCACTGACAACCTCCGGGTCAGCAAAAGGGTTTTTGAAGAGAGATTTATGAGAGTCCAGCACCCTGTAAAACCTGTCCGATTTTCAAGGGACTGGAGGAAGAGAATCTGGATTCAGGGAATCTGGATTCAGGGATGAACCCATAAAAACATCCTCTACCACCTCCAACACAGGGGGAATAGCCAAAGGTTGGTGTGCCGGGAGATCAAGGAACTCCTTAACCCTCTTTTTAGACCGTGGGCATTCCTATACATCCCACTGGAAATGTTACCTCATGGCATGGAGTGCTTCCCCAAAAGCGATGTCTTCAGGAGGAGAAGCCAAAGGCAGAGACTTCTCAGAATATGAATTTTCAAAAGAATTAAGGAAACATCCCTCCTCAAAGACAGACCCTTCCTGGTTAGAATCCTCACCTGAATAAGGAGGTTCAGAGAAAACCTCAAGGGCAGGATCCCTCTTTCTTTTCCCTGGGAAAGACTCCAAAGGAGGTTGCCTAGCTCTGACTAAGGAGACAAGGTCCTCAGCTAACCTGACCAGGTCTTGCTGAGAAAGGCCTAGGCATAGGCCCCGAGTTAGAATATGTACTCACCCATAACGTTCCATCTGAGTAGTTAGACTTCATTTGTCAGCAACCTGTGGGTTACGGATCAGATATGGATCCGAGCCGGCAGCTTACCAAGCTAAAGATCTGAGCTCCAAGCTCCACCCCCTTACCCATACTACACTGCAACTTCCTTCCAATCCTCAGATTGGGTCTGCCATCTAACAACGTGAAACCAAACAACCTGAGCCAAAAAGAACCTGACCTGAACTCATACCAGGCTCACCAATTTCAAAGCATCGAGCCCAAACAGAAATAACTATCAAGGTCATGGGGGGGGGTTGCCGACAAATGAAGTCTAACTACTCAGACGGAACGTTATGGTGAGTACACAACTTCTTTATCTAAAGTAGTTAACTTCATTTGATCATCAACCTGTGGGAGAGAGTCCCTAACTCAAATCTTGCCCTTCCTCTAGACAGCAAATCTAGCTTATAATGAGTAATGAAGGTGTGAGAGAAGGGCCAGGTAACTGCTGAGCAGATATTGCCCAGGGAAACTCTATACCAGAAAGCAGCCGAAGTAGCCATAGAACGGGTGGAGTGAGCATGAACCCCTTCTGGTGCTGGTAATCCAAGTTCTTTATATGCTTGTAAAATACAAGCGAAATCCACTTGGTGATGGTCACTTTTGAAACTGGTTTTCCCAAAAAGGGTCTAGCAAATGAAACAAAAAGCTGATCAGATTTTTAGAAAGGTTTGTACCTATGCAAATAAAAGCGTAATTGCCTGTGCACATCCAGCAAATGGAGTTTATATTCCCCTTTATTTTGAAAATTAGGATAAAATACAGGCAAGTTAATCGATTGATTAATATTTGGCTCCGAAGCAATTTTAGGAAGAAAAGATGGGTTAATCCTGAGAAATGCCCTATCCTTGTGAAAAACTAGATATGGGGGTTTCATACACAGTGCCTGAAGCTCCGACACTCTTGTGGCTGAAGTAATAGCCACCAGGAAGGCAGTCTTACATGACAAGAATTTCAAATCAACTGATGCTGCGGGTTCAAATGGGGGCGTGACTAGGGCCAGAAGAACTAAAGTCAAATCCCACGGAGGGGACGGGTCCTTAATAGGAGGTCTCCGAAGAAAAGTACCTTTCAAAAAAGTCTTGCAAATTCTGGCAGCAGCTAGGGAGCCTGAATTTTCCCCCACATGAAAATGGGAGATAGCTGCCAGCTGTACTTTCACTGTGGAAGAGCTGGCCCCTTGTTGGAAAATATGAGACAAAAAGTCTAGCACCGCTGGAACCGGAGCGGTAAAGGGATCCAGATTTCTCTGTGAAGCCCAAATGGAAAAACATTCCCACTTACTACTGTAAACTTTCCTGGTAGACGACTTATGTGCTGCTACCAGGATGGCTTTAACTAGGGAAGAGATCGGGAGTCCTCGGAACTAAGGGAACTGGAGTAACCAAGCTGTGAGTTTGAGGCTTCCCAGATTTGGAAGAAGAATTCCTGAGGGATGATGAATAAGATCCGGAATGGGATCCAAGATCCAGGGAGGAGCTAGGAGATGAGACCGCAGGCAAGGGAACCAAACTTGACGAGGCCAGAATAGAGCTATGAGGATAACTCTGCTCCCCAACCGACGGGCTTTCTGTAAGAATTTTGTTATAAGTGGAAGCGGGGGATACACATAAAGATGACCAGGTTGGCCAAGAATGGACAACAGCATCCCTAGGGACTTCCCCCATCAGGGGAATTAGAGCAAAAAACTCACTGCACTTCGTGTTGGACGACGATGCGAAGAGATCGCAGCAAGGCTGACCCCACCTGAGGAAGATCTTTTCCAGTACATAAGGGTTCAGAGACCACTCGTAAGGTTGCTCAATTTGTCTGCCAAGATGATGGACAGACACGGAATGTGTGTTGCTATCAGAAAGCGGTTGGTAGAGATCGCCCATTCCCACACTCTCATGGCCTCTCGACAAAGTGGATATGACCTGGTTCCCCCCTGTTTGTTGATGTACCAGAACACTTGACATATACTGTCTGACTGGATCGCAACAGTTACCAGAGAAAGAGAGGTATGAAGAGCCTGCAATGCTAAGAGGACTGCTCTCATCTCTAGAACGTTTATATGCAGAACGATCTCGCTCTGAGTCGAAGTGCCTTGGACAGTCCTGCCTGAGCAGTGCCCCCCCCACCCTAAACGTGAGGCGTCCGTGGTCACTGCGGCTTGAGACGGAGGCGCAACAAAGGGGCGTCCTTCTCGTAATTCCTGGGACTGAATCCACCACGAGAGAATTTTTGCGCACACTGCTCAGAGGGATTGGAAAGTCTAGAGGTTGATGTAGTAGAGACCACTGAACTTGTTAACGTTCACTGTAACGCTCTCATATGCAGATGTGCTCAAGGAATCAGATGTATAGCTGCTGCCATGGACCTTAGGGCTCTCAAGACCAACTCCGCTGGGGGTGCAGGAGAATGAAGGAGCGCCAATACATGAATTGCCAGGCAGTGATGTCTGTCTGAAGTCAAAAATATCCTGGTCTGAAGAGACTAATCTTGCTCCTTCGAAGTCTAAGATTTGAACAGGTCGGAGGGAGGACTTCTTGATATTTATCGTGACCTCCAGCCTGGTAGACAACTGAAGAAAGGAATCCCTGGCTAGTATCAGTTGATGCCTGGTGGAGGCAGTGAGAAGCCAGTCGTCCAGGTACGGAAAGACGTGAATGCCCTGAAGCCTCAGGTGGGCTGCTACGACTGGCATGACCTTGGTAAACACCCTGGGGGCTGTGGCGAGACCGAAGGGTAGGACCCTGAACTGGTAATGACCGCCTCCTAGCCGAAAGCGGAGGACCCTCTTGGATCACCTGTCCATCAGAATATGGTAGCACACATCCTTGAGGTTTATCGAGCAAATCCAGTCTTCCTCCTGCAAGAAGGGCAGGATAGATTGTATAGTGACCATCCAGAACTTCTCCTTGGCAACGGACAGGTTCATCAAGGAAAGGTAGAGAATCAGCCTCAAGTCCCCCATCTTTTTTGGCACCAAAAAAGAACCTGGAATAGATGTCTGATCCGGACTGGTCTGGGGGCACTCATTGGATTGCTCTTTTTTCTAGCAGCTTTCTCATCTCCAAAGCTGCCGCCTCCCTTTGAGCGGGTGGGACATCTGGGAGGCGCCTTGTGCATAGAGGGTTGTTTATGAAGGGAATAGAATAGCCTCTGGATATTATTCGAAGCACCCAGTGATCTGACATTATGGACTCCCATTGGGCTAGGTGCCTCAAGAAACGCCCCCCTGACTGTCTCCAGAGAGGAGAAATCGGGCAACCCCTCAGGGCTGCTATGTGGGTCAGTCGGAAAAGGGTTCCCGTGACCCGAAGTTCTTTGTTCCCCCTCTCTGCCTCTGGGCCGGCATCCACCTCGTCCCCCTCTGCTTCTGGGGAAGAAGTCGTCCTGAGTGTTCCGGGACTGCTGAGATTTCCAGAACCGCAGTTTCTTTTGTCCTTGCTGGTTCCTGGAGAAGGAGCTTTGAGGGTTAGAGAAGTGGATCCTGACGGCTAACAGCATCTTCCCGTCCTTCTCACTTTGGAAAAGCATATCTCGGTCTTCCCATACAGGATTGAACAGTCAAAAAGGGTGTTAGCAAAGGACACCTTGAAGGATTCTGAAAAATCACAAAGCCAGAGCCAGGCATGACGCCTCATGGCAATACCAGACCCAGCTGCCTTAGCGGCACCCTCAGTAGCATGAGAGAGTAAATGCATGGACGTATTTGACAGACTTGAGAGTAGATATACGAGCCGAAAATGCCCGCTTATCCTCGGCCGAAATTGACTGCAGGGGAGACCCAGCGTACTCTTTCACAAGGTCACACTGCAGTCTAATTATGTGGGCCATGTAATTCAGCGTCCTTATAGCAAAGGTAGCTGAAGCAAAGGTCCGCTTTCCAAAACGATCCATCACCCTGGAATCCTTGTCCAGGGGATGGACCGGGGAACTTTCCCGGGAGAGTTCCTTTTTGGTGGCTGCCGCCACCACCATGGCATCAACTGGGGAACACTTATTCCAAGTGGCTTTGTCCACGGGAGGGCTCAATACCTTTGTCAGGGCGCTTGGGTATTGGCTCTACAGTGTCCGGTTCCTTCCAGGCTATGGTGGTAATAAGCTACACCAGAGGGTTGGCCGGGGGGAGGATACCCAAGAGGTAGATTGGGCTTGTATCAAATGCCTCCAGAAAAACGGACTCGTCCGAGGAAGGTTTTTGGGCAGATCAACCCCCCTCTGGCAAAGAATTTCCATTATGTCTCCTAAGGAGATGTCTTCGGGGGGTGATCTGGGGGAACCTTCCCCTTCCTCCAAGTCAGTATCTTCAGTGAGGGACTCAGGGGAGTCCATGTGCCTCCTTTTGCACAGGCATTTGCAAGGAGCCTCCTCGGGTGGACTCTCTGGGGGGGGGGGGGCTCACAAATCATCTCGAATCCCCTCAAGGGGAACTGTCTGGGGTGTACCAGATACAGGTGGTCTCTGGGAGGACTGGATGATGCAAGACGAACTCAGTTGCTAGGGAGCATGGGCAGACTCCAAGGAAAGAGTGAGGTGTCTCAATCCTCCATTAAGAACCCTCTCCACAACGAAGGCCGAAGGGGAACCGGCTTCCCTGAAGCTGATGCTGTGGGTAGCCGCACCCCTCAGATCCGACGAGGGGATCGGAGCTGAGGCTAGCACAGCCGGACCCAAGGAGACGGTATGCCCCGACCACAACGGGGCCGAAGACACTCATCCTCTCGGATCTGATGCCCAGATCTCTGCTCAGACAGCTCGGATCCGAAAGGGGATCAGACAGGCTCGAGGGCATGGCCGGCGTCGAGGTAGGAGGTACCACTGGCACTGACCCCCTGACTCAGGGGCTCCTTGGATCCACAGACTCAGAAACCTGGGGGTGGATTGGAGAAGGAGCTATTGGGGCAAATGTCGGGGCCGAACTCCCCGGTCCGCTGGGGGGGGGGGGGCAGCAACACTCCCACATGCAATTGAGTTTCCAGGAACCTTATCATCTGGTCCACATCGGCTTCAGAGAAGCTCCTAGTAGACCTTGAGGACGCCACCGACACCGGCCGGGAGGACTGATGCGAGGACGACCTCGAAGTGAACCAAGTCTCCGCCTTCTCCGGCGAGAAAAGTGGAGAATGGAGCCAAGGGGAAGATGTCCTTGCACTTTTCCCTGGAGACAATAACACCTTAGCAGGAGGGGCCGACGGATCCGAGTTAGCTTGCCTCTTGCGACCCCTCTGTCTGTCTCTCTCTTTTTCTCTCTCCTTTTTTTATGTTTGTCTTTCTTGGCCTCTCTCTCCTTGTTTAGAGGTGGGAGTGCGAGTCCCAGACAGTGGATGAGGGTTGGAATGCTAACAGCCACAGCAGTGGCTGAAGAAGATGAAGAGGCCGCAAAAGTAGTAGCTGATTCTGCGGGTAAAAGACCAGCAAGAATCGGCTTGGTCCTGTGTCCCGCAGTGCCCGGGGGTTAAAGGCTGCACAAATTTTGCAACCAGATGTTAAGTGCGGAACCCCCAAGCAAACTATGCACAGAGTGTGGCCATCGGCCAAGGATATCTTATGGCCACACTCCGTGCACGGAGAGAAAGTTTGCTCTTGACTTTCTGACATTCCTACTTAGATAAGCTACGTCAGAGGTAGACACACACTAATGGCAGTAAGGGAGGCCTACACAACGGAAGGTTTAGCAACTTTCTACTCTACAAAAAATCCTAATGTCTACACACCAAAAAAAAAAACCCCGGGAGAATAAGGGGGATTATAGGATTGTTTAGCACAGAAAGGGCACACACACAAACTGAAAACTAGATCAAATCTAACTAACCTACCCTGGAGCTCAGAAATCTGTTGCTGGTGAAGCCGCGGCAAATGAGATCTGAGGATTGGAAGGAGGTTGCAGTGTAGTATGGGTAAGGGGGAGGAGCTTGGAGCTCAGATCTTTAGCTTGGTAAGCTGCCGGCTCGGATCCGTATCAGATCCGTAACCCACAGGTTGATGATCAAATGAAGTTAACTATTTCAGATCCCTTCTTAGAAGTAGCTCTGGCCTTGGGCCTAGGTACATCCACAATCCTGACACCATTCCCTTTGTAAATTATAACCAATGCTGGCTGATGCCTTAAAGGAACGTTGTCTGCGCAAAACCACTCATTGGAAGCGGAGGTCTTTTGAGCGACTCCAGATCTAACCAACGAAATGAAAACAAAGGCCTATGCAGAAGCTGAGGGACCTCAAAAGCATGGTAGATTCCATATTGGTCTGAGAGGCCTGTGCCACCACCTCAGTCACACAAGGGAGCTGTGAAAGCCCCTCGCTTTCCTCAGTGATAATGAGCCCTGGGAGCTTGGCAGATGGTGAATGGTTGTCAGAGGCCCTAAGCTTGGGTCTTTTTTCCTTGTCCTTCCTACACTTAGGGAGCTCAACCTTGGGACGACTGGTGGACAACATCAAATGATGCAAAGATGTCAGACTAAGATGCCTAAGATTTCAGCCCTATGCCTGATGGCCCTAGGTTTGAAAAGTACAGTTTTGTACCTACCATAAATGTAGATGTTCGAGTGTATACATTGCTGCAGTCATTACACTTGGGTTATCCTGCAGTCAGACGGTTCCCCAATCGGCCTGAGTTCCAAAGTCTTGGTCCGGCTTCGGTTGCTGTCGCCTCCTTCCTGACGTCACTGCGACAGGGGTATACAAGATGCAGCAGACGCCATTTTCTTCAGTTTTTCTTGCCCCAGATGTCAGGTGCCTCTAAATAGGTAGGCAATTCCAATTGCTAATAAAACATACATAAGAAAAGCAAAAAACAACTTACAGCTACCAGCAAATACTCCCCATAGGTAGTCGGGGTAGAAGACAGATACGTACCAGCCAGTAAGAGGGGAAAGGAGGGTGGGTAACCTGGACTGCAGCAGTGTATACACTGCAACATCTACATTTATGGTAGGTACAAAACTGTACTATGCTCATCGTGTTACACTGCTGCAGTCATTACACTTGGGTAGAAACCCAAAGCGGAGGTAGGGTGGCTGGTTCTATAAGGCATTAGGGGTGGCTATAAGGCCCTGCAGCACTGCAGTGGTGAAGCCAGCTCTGGATTTAGAGTATAGAGGCAGATGGTAATGCTTAGTGAAGGTATGTACAGAACTCCAAGTTGCTGCTTCCAAAATATCCTTGATAGGTACTCAACTGAGGTAGGCAGTTGAAGTGGCTGTTGCCCTGGTGGAGTGAGATCTAATGCTGCTAGGTACAGGTTTTCCATGGTATGTGTAGCAGAAACATATACAATGTCCTATCCATTTTGAAATAGTTTGTTTTGAAATGGCTTTTCCTTGTGCTCCTGCAGCATATGCTACCAGTAATTGCACAGATTTTCTGAAAGCTTTGGTTTTGTCCAAGTAGAAGCGCTAACTGCCTGTGAATGTCCAAAGAGTGCAGTAGTCTCTCCTCCTTATTCTGTGGTTTAGGATAAAAGGTTGGCAGGTGAATAGTTTGGTTTAGAGCCACACTGGATGCCACCACCTTTGGCATAAACGTAGGGTTAGTTCTTAAAGACACCCTGTCCTGGTGGACAATGAGGAAAGGTTCCACTGCCATTAGTGTCTGTAATTCTGAAACTCTTCGTGCTGATGTTATTGCCAGGAGCAGAGCAGTTTTCCAAGAGATATATTTTAATTCTGCTGTGTCAGCTGGCTCAAAAGGAGGTAAAGTTAGTTTTTCCAAACCAAAGTTGAGGTCCCAAGTTGGAGTAGGTGCTCTACGTGGCGGTCTTATGTTTTTATCCCCTCTGAGGTACTGTTTTAACAGAGGATTAGAGAAAATTGGTGGATCCGTGTTGTAATGAGCAGAGATGGCAGAGGCGTGGATCTTAATGGATGAGAAGGAGAGGCCTTTGTCCACCATCTCAGTTAAGTATTGTAGTATCTGAGGAATGTTTGGGACAAGAGGGTCAAGGCTTTGAGCTTGGTTCCAGGCACAGAATCTCTTCCATTTATCTGACTAGGCTTTCCTGGTACTAGGCCTTCTGGCCTCCAGAATGACATCCATAACAGCTTTGGAGAGAGGCATCGCTTGCTTGACTAAGGAATCTTCCATGCAGCTAGGTTTAAGGTCTTTAGCTGGCTGTGTAGTATTTGATTGTTGCACTGAGTCAGCAGATGTGAGATTTGAGGCAAAATCCAGGGTGGTTCTTGTGCTAAGCTCCTTAAGATTGGGTACCAGTACTGGCGTGGCCAGTCTGGTGCAATGAGGATCATCTTTGGCTCTTCTTGCCTGGCTTTTATGAGTACCTTTGGCAGGAGAGGTAGTGGTGGGAAAGCATATACTTGTAGGTTCTCCCAGCTGAATGAGAGGGCATCCACTTTCCATGCTTGTGGATGGTAAACTCCTTGTGCAGAATTTATGTAGCTGGGAGTTTATTGGGGATGCAAACAGATCTATGTCCGGGCTCCACCATTTCTGTGTTATCATTCTGAATATTTGTGGATTCAATTCCCATTCGTGGGGATCCATGATGTTTCTGCTTAAGTCGTCTGTCAGTGTGTTTTTCTCTCCTGGCAGGAATAGTGCCTGCAGATGAACTTGAAGGTTTATAGCTGTGTTCCACAAGGTCATAGCTTGTCTGCATAGGGGGTAGGAGTGAGTGCCCCCTTGCTTGTTTATGTACCACATAAATGTGGTGTTGTCCGTCTTTAGCAGTAGTTGTCCTGGATGCAGCAGGTCCTTGAAAGCTATAAGGGCATTTTGTACAGCTAGCATCTCTTTTTGATTGATGTGAAGATGCCTTTGTTCTGCGGGCCACGTGCCCTGAATACATTTGCCTGCCATGTGTGCTCCCCCAGGTGTAATCCGATGCATCTGTTAGTGTGTGCCTGGCTGTGGGTTGTGTAAAAGGCTGTCCCTTGTTGAGGTGAGAAGCTTGAGCCCACCATTGAAACTCCTGTTGAAGGCAAGGGATTAGTGGTATAACTGTTTCCAAACTTTGACAGTGTTGAGACCATACATTCTTTAGGTACCATTGTAGTTTCCTCATATGCAGTCTGGCATATGGAATTAGTAGCATGCAGGATGCCATGTAACCCAAGGCCTGCAGAATTTTTCTTGCAGGGAGTTGGGTCTTTACTGCCATCAATTGAAAGTATTGAGTCAGTTGTCCTTGCTTGTCTGGTGTGAGATAAGCCATCTGGGCCATTGTGTTCAAGCTGGCACCCAAGAATATAATCTCTTGTGAGGGCACTAGTTTTGACTTCTTTTCGTTTACTGTGTACCCCAGGCAACTTAACTTTTTTACAAACGCCAAATGCTTTAGAAGAAGGTCCTTGCTCTCTGCTTGAATCAGGCAGTCGTCCAGGTACGGATAAATATGAATTCCTTTCTGTCTGCAAAATGCAATTACTGGTGCCAGGCACTTTGTGAAGACCCTGGGAGCAGTAGATAAGCCAAAGGGCAGTGCAGAGAATTGATAGTGCATTGAACCAGCTATGAATCTGAGGTATCTTCTGCAGTTTTGTCTGATAGGGAAATGCAGGTATGCCTCCTTGAGGTCCAAAGTCACGAGCCAAGATTTCTTGCCCAGCATGGGAAGAAGCTGCTGTAGTGTCAACATTTTGAATTTTGGAACATCCAGGTAAGTGCTTAGAGATGAAAGATCCAGAATGGGCCTCCAGGCTTTGTCCTTTCTGGGTAACAGAGAGAGTAGAGTAAAATCCTCAAACCAAAAGACAGTTGGTTCACCCAAGCTAACACTGTGCTGAAAAGCAAATAAACTGTCTGTGCAATCCAGTAATAAAAGTTCTGTTAAAATCCAGAATTTAATGAAAAGAATGAAATAAAACAAAATAAGAAGAAAAATAATAAAAATTAAGTCCCTTGTTCAAAATTATTCACCCAATGAGAATATCAACACCAAGGTTCCAGCCAATCCATGTTTGGATTTCTCCACCTGATTTGCATAAACCGGGTTAACAACCCCATTTTATTGTTAGCTCATGGTCGATCTGCGTCTCTTCAAGACAGGTTTCAACGGTATAACACTATTAGTAAAATTTCCTATTGATCTTGAATGGATGGAGCCTTGACATTTATTGTCACTTAGTAATTGTCCTGCTATATTCCTGTCTTGAGAAATGAAAGTTTAGTAATGACATCGCCTATTTTTATTGATAGCGATGCATACTACTATATATATTAGTTTTTTGTCATCCTCATCACTGGACATCAGAGATATGTGAAAAACTTCTTTTGGGTTAATTAGATTAAAGAAAAGAAGTTTCATAATAGGAATTTATGAAAGTCAGCAGATTTGTTTTTTGCCGCTCCTTGGAAGCCACCATTGGCTACTTAGATCATCCATTTATTGTTTGTGCCATTTTTCCTTTATTGAATATTAGAAATATGTAAAGAACTGCTTTTGGGATCATTTGACAAGTTTTTCAATAAGAATACATGAAGGCTAGCAGATGTGTCTTTTGCTGTTTTTTGGAAGCCACTATTGGCCGTTTAGTTCACCTATTTTCCATATTCTGACATGAAAGCTAGCTGCCTCATCTGTTACTTCTTTTGGAAGTGCTACTGGTTACTAACATCACCTACTTTGCATATTTCATTAGTGCTGAACATTAACAAGCTGTGTGAGGCATCCATTTAGAAAATGGGATTACTAACCCGGTTTATGCAAATCAGATGGAGAAATCCAAACATGGACTGGCTGGAACCTTGGTGTTGATATTCTCATTGGGTGAATAATTTTGACTGGCTTATATATCTATATATATATATATATATATATATATATATATATATATATATATATATACACACACACACACACACACAGATGAATGTTCTATTTGATTATACGATCTGAAGAACTATTCGAAAACGCTCATCGTTGGACAAGGGACTTTTTGTTTTATTTCATTCTTTTCATTAAATTCTGGATTTTAACAGAACTTTTATTACTGGATTGCACAGACAGCTTATTTGCTTTTCAGCACAGTGTTAGCCTAGGTGAACCAGCTGTCTTTTGGTTATTGGATTATTTATTGGACAGTTCACCGCAGCAAAAGGGAATATCTCTTCATTTTTTTGAGTAAAATCCTTGTCTTTGCTCCTGTGATGGTACCTTTTGAATAGCTCTCATATCCATGAGTGCTGTAATTTGTTTTTGAGCCTCTGCCCATTGATTTGGTGGCAGATTGGGCATTCCTTTTAACCTTGGCAGAGTGTGAAAATGGAACCTGTAACTTTGAAATACAATGTTGAGAACCCATTTGTCTTTGGTGATCATTTGCCAATTGTGGTAGAAGAGTGTCAGTTTTCCTCCCAAGGGGGCTGCCAAGAGGGATTTGCTTGGAAGCTGTAGTGGGAAGTCATTGAAGCTGCTTTTTAAATGGTTGGGGCCTATCTTCCCCTTCTTTCTGGCCTGATGCAACCCATTGTCGAGGCCTGTAAGGACCTTGTGTTTGACCTCCTGGGCGTCTGTATCTTCCCCTTTGAGGTCTGTCTGTAATTGGAAAGGACCAATTCTTAGTTGGCCAGTTTCTGCTAAATCTAGGAGGCTGAACCTGTAAGAAATCCTTCACCGTTTGCATAGATTTTGCCTTATCCTCCATTTTCTTTAATACCTCTTCTGCCTTAACTCCCAATACCACATCCTGCTGCAAAGGTGCATCTAATAATTTTGCTTTAACATGATCTGGTAACGTATGTTCTTTTAACCAAGCATGTCCTCTAATGACAGAGCCTGTAACTGCTGCTCTGCAGGAGGCCTCTAGAAAATCAAAACCACATTGCAAAGTATGCTTTCCCACTTGTTCAGCTGCATGCAATAAATCCTGCATTTCTTTAAAATTCGGAGGATCTGATTCTGGAAGCATTTTTTGTTTTAACTGAGACAGTAAAAATTGCTGATATTTTAGCATGTGAAACTGGCAATTTAAGGCTCTCATTGCTAAAGTTGCAGACGTATATACTTTCTTTCCCCATCTGTCTAATGCTCTGGAATCTCTGTCAGAGGGAACTGGATTCTTGGCTGATGAGGCCTTAACTCCTTTGGGTCCCTGAGAAATAGTTTCAGGGTCAGCTACAGGGCATTTGTACAGAAATTTATGCGAGTCAGGGACTCTGTAGTATCTGTCAGGTTTAACAGGGGCTGGAGGTAAGGAATCAGGATTTAAGCTGGATTCAGTATACACATCATCCACAATATCTAACACTGGCGGAATAGCAAGGGGTCTGTGTTGAGGTACTAAAAGGAAGTCTCTGAGCCTTTTCTTGGATTCTGAGTAATCCTGGCCTTCCCAGTGGAAATGCTCCCTCATGGTATGTAGGTTTTTCCCAAAGGAGTAGTCCTCAGGCGGTGAGGCTGATGGAATTGATTCCTCAGCATTAGAATCCTCATAAGGGGGTAAAGAGTATCCTACGTCTGAGGATGAATCAGAAGAGATGGACACCTGGTCGGATGAGTCATAGTCTGCATCCTGTCTAGGCCTTTTATCAGGAGGGGGATGGGACCCCCTGATCAAGGTGATTAGGTCTTCGGCCATTTTGAGCATTTGTTTCTTACGCATGGAGGCCTGCCCTGGAGAATGCTGTATTTGTTTCTTTGATTTTAAAGGAGGCTTAGACTTAGCTGAGGGTTTAATGCTTAACTGAGTAGGTCTGAAGACACCCTCTGAAGCTGTGGGTTGCTCAGCCACTCCGGATTCCTCTGAAAGGTTAGTCTCGGTAGGCTGAATAACTTGTGCGTCCGAAGGCCCAGCCATCTCCACGTGGGAGCCAGAGGCAGCCTGTGGTTCTACAGAAGCAGTAGTCAGGGGCTGCGAAGGCGCCTCGCTGAAAACCGGAGAACCGGTGACTGGCCTAGAAGAGGCTTCGCCGTCAGTTTTGGGCCTCGGATGCCTATCCTTGTCTTTGAGCTTTTTGTGTGTGCCGGTCGTCGGAAGTTCCGACGGCATGGTATATATGAATTTTCTACCAAAATAATGTCAGGCAAAATCAAACCGACATGTAATAGTGCGCTTGTTAAACCTAGCACAAAACCAACAACCACGGACGTCGTGGTCTAGGCCTAAACATGGGATACAATAAAAATGGAAATCCTTATGAGGTTATTTATGTCCCACAAGAAATACAGTTATTAACTTTTACTGACATCGGTCTGAGGCAAGAAAAAGTTTCCCCAACGGGGTACTTAGCTTTGTAGAAGACTTCGGTTCTGGATTCGGAATGAAAATCTCAGGAGACGGCCGACCGGCACTTGCCAACTGCTTTTGCTTCGGGCACCGCGCGGCAAGAAAGACTGAAGAAAATGGCGTTAGCTGCATCTTGTATACCCCTGTCGCACTGACGTCAGGGAGGAGGCGACAGCAACCGACGCCGGACCAAGACTTTGGAACTCAGGCCGACTGGGGAACCGCCTAACGGCAGGATAACCCAAGTGTAATGACTGCAGCAGTGTAACACGATGAACATCAGGTGCAAAAACAGCAACTAGGGACATCATGATCCAGGCCTAGAAAGGTGACACAATGTATGAAAGTCTCAATATGGGATTTACCAACCACAGCGGAGACCACTGTTAACCTTACCCGACATGAATTAAAGCAAAAAAAAAAAAAAGGTCTCCAATGGGGTACTTACCTTTAGAAGACTTAACATTGGTGCAGACTGACCGAAGTGCTGAAACACTGCTTCGGGCTCAGACAGCAAGAAAAGACTGATGTCATGGCATCGGCTAGCTCCCATTATATCCAAGCATACAGATGTCAGGGTAGGGCGTACGCCAGCCTTAAAAGGAGGGTGATTTTTACTCTTGTAGTCAGACTGGCCAACGGCTTCCACAGCAGGAGCTCTCAGAAGTCAGGACTGCAACATTAAAACAAGATCATCCTGGGTACATATGTTAATAACAGACTCTCCTTTGACCACCATCTCCCTGTGGTGATTAGAAAAGTCGGTCTTGCACATCTTATCCCTCCATGGGTTTGCCACCATCAAGGTCCAAACAAGTTATAACCCCATTTTATCCATCCCATGTTAGGCTTAGCATTGAATATAAATGCACCCTTCGGACTATTTTTCACCTAAACCAGCTTGACAGACTAACATTTCCTCACCAAAAATATCTCACATCTTGGTAGCCTTAGCTTAAGCTTTCTGTGATACAAATGGCCCAGCACTCAACTCCTTCAAACACCCATTCTAACTACCCAAATGAGCACAAAACATTCAACATTCTTAAAGTTTCATACAGGCATTAACATTAAATGAACGTAATAAATGCTGTCATTTTAATCACTAAAAGCTATGAACATCTCACATCGAGCCCACTATTACCAAAAGGAAAACTCACAAGTACACCACAAGGAAGTTACACTTATGGAAATTATTCAAGTAACAGTAAATGAAAGCATTTTGCTCATCTCCACGAAGTAACTTATACTGTACTGCTGAGCCCCTTTAAATGCAGTGTTCAAATGGTTCAGAGGTAGCAAAACAGAACACACCCTCTTACTGTCTTGCTGCACTACCACTCACTTAATGAGTTACAGAGGAAGAGAGAGACAAGACCAGAAATATTACATAAAATATCTTTTACTTAATCTTTCTGCCAATGAATTTAAGTGCAACAAAAATTTACAAAGCTAATCTCACTCCCGATCCAGAAACAGTGTTGGGGGAAAGGGGAAAAGGTCTCTTTGCTAACTCCTGGATGAACCAGTTGTTATCCAACTCGCCTCTCCTATCCTCAGAAGATGGAATGGAAACTATCCCTGCCTGCGTGACCTCTAAAAGAAACCAGATATCCATCAGCTTCCAACCTATAAGGGGTGGGAGTGACAATGTCCACAACGTGTGGATGTGTACACAAGTACATGTAGTAACATCACTCTATTTTGCTCTGTCAGGGATCCTGACTGCCACAAAATGATGCACTTTTCAGTGCACGTTACTCTAGATGTGAATCCTCTTTGCCTGACTCTAGGGATTTAGTAGCTGCATTATGAGGCTTATCCAATGAAGGGAAGCATCTGGGACTGCATGGATAAAATATACAGAGATACTTATGGAGAATACAGGAAGCTGGAAAAAGCCAAATTTTAGTGGTAGTCAGCTGGGATATAGGATGAATAAAACAGGAGTTACTTTTGTACAAATACTCTTACTGACAAACTAATCAACATAAATGAGAGCTGCAATGGCACACCAGTTCTATTCTGTAAGCAAAATCTTTTGTCTAACAGAAGACATTTCAAACATGTGCCACAATGCCATGACATCCAAAAATACATGAAACATAAGTATATATTTTTTACTTCAACAGAAATGTATGGTCTCAATCCTAGTATCATGAAGAACCAATATATACAAAGTTTCCAAGTCTAATAACCAAATATCAATGGACTTGAATCTTCTAAGACGAATAACAGTTCAGAACTGCCCTTCAAAGATAAACACCTTCCAGATGACTAACCTTTAAATGCAACTGGTCTAACAGGTACACTAAGGGAACACTAGTATTTTCCACAAAGTTTCTAAAATTTGGGATAGTGACCAAAAATGTTCCTTTTGATGTGACTAATGATCTAGATCTTTAAAATGACCACCAATATCTGTGGGATTACTGTGAAAGACAGAATAAAGTTAAATAAATACTGCATTTAAAAAGACCTCAACAACCCAGTATTTTATTAATTTAATCTACATTTATTAATTACACGGAAATTAAATGGTATGCTTCATTTTCATAAATAATCACAAGACATGGTTTCTAAAGTGATTTTTTGCAGTGTAATGTCTATGTGAAAAAAACTACTGTAAACAAACCTGAATGAATGTGGACAGTACTTGGTTACTCCATACCAACCACTCCTACAGTTCTCTTTTTATATGAGGACATTTCCCTTACCCACATTTTAAAATGTCAAGATTTAATTAACCTACTGCTGCTCAGGAATGAATGACTCAAGGTGTTACCAAAGTTTACATTTACAAACAGCCAAGAGAACAGTCACCTCCACTAACTGAACTATGAATAAGTAACGTCCTGGCTTATAATCTGTGATAGTGAACAAATTTTGACTCTTCTCCCCATAACCCTTACTCTACATGAATACGCAGTCAAAGTACGTGGCCTTTGTAAATTTCTCTATAGCAGCAAAACAAACACTATAAACTTCCTGCAATCAAGTTGTATGGGAAAACTCCAGATGCTCGGGTGGTCCACTGGCATCTGGTCAACAGATGGCCCTAAAACACTTGGAAAACTGCTGGTTAATGAAAGAAGCCGTTAAGAGTCTCAGAAACCAATTATTTCACTTGGGAGAGTCTAATGGAAAGCAAGCTAAAATGGCTGAAACAGGTCACTTAAATACTGCAGGGTAAGAAACACCAGTACTGTGATGGGGTCTTGACTCCTTTTGGGGGAACCAGATGGAAAACTTCTACTTAGAAAAGGATTGCCTACTGGTTGGCTAAAAGTACATTTAATCACATCTTCAGTAATGTGGTGCCTGAATGACAGAAAAGTCAAATAATTCAAGTTGCGAAAGGAAAGTTGTGTAAAATCTTACCTTAACTACAGATGCCCTTCTCTTCACTGCTGCAGTATTTTTCATTTGAGGGACATCCTCTGCCAGGAGGCAACCAGACATTGGCCAGCATACAAAAGTCTTCACTAATGTAGGGCACATGGTATGTCACACATAGGCTGCAGTTGGACATAGGCCATAAAAAGGGATGCACGCATGTACTATCCTCAGAACTGAATGCCCCAGGAGGAATGCCAAACTAAGACAGCATCTAGTTTGGAGTGATTGGTAAAAGTATGAATAGGAGACCAAGTGGCTGCTTCAAGGATGGCAGTGTTATCCAAGCCTTTGAAGAAAGCCTTGGAGGGAGCCACAGCTTTGGTAGAATGTGCTTTCACAGGTGAGGGAAGGTTCTTCCCATGGAGCGTGTAGCAAAAGGAAATGGTCTTAGATATCCAAGAAGAAATAGTCTGCTTGGATGCAGGAAGACCCAGAGCCCTGGGATAAAAATTAATGAAAGGTTGATCAGATTTTCTCATAGATTTACTCTTGTTCAGGTAAAATCTCAGTTGTCTATGAACGTCCAAGGAGTGCAGGATCTTCTTACTGTGGTTTTGTGGAGAAGGCAAAACGGTGGGCAGTCAAATGGTTTGGTTAAGGGATAACTCATTAACCACTTTGGGCATAAAGAAGGGGTTAGTTCTCAAGGATACTCTATCCTTATGGAAGCCCAAGAAGGGGGGGCTAGCCATGAGGGCTTGAAACTCCAACACTCTTCTAGCTGAAGGTCAGGGCCGCTAGCAAAACCATTTTTCAATAGCAATGCTTAAGAGAGGCTGATGAAGTGGGCTCAAAAGGGGGAAGTGTCAACTTCTCTAAAACAAAAATAAGGTCCCAAGAAGGAGGGATAGGCTTACTGGGGAGGCCTAATGTGGAGGACGCCTTTAAGAAATTGTTTCACCTCAAACCTGGATGCTAAAGGGGAGATAAAGGAGACAATCGGAAATAGCTGACATGAGCTTTAACTGACTAATAAGCAAAGCCAGCAGACAGAAATTCACACACGGACAGAACCACTGTGACTCCTACTGTCAGTGGCTTTTGGTTCTTAGAAAGACACCAAAGTGAAAATATTTTCCATTTGGAAATATAAGAATTCCTACTATTGGGTTTTCTGGCCTCCTGCAGTGGATGGGAATGTTGGGTCCACACAGATCTGAGAGGAATTTCCTAATGTGGAGTCTTGCCAGGGGTACCATAGGAATGGTTGAGGCCATAAATCTTAGAACCCTGAGGAACTCCCTTGCTGTGATGTGGTTTAGGGGAAGAAGAGTGTGAAGAAGGACCACAGGTCATGTACCTTTTGGGGTGGCAGAGACACTTGTCTAGATTCAACAAGCCAGGAAAATACAGTCTTGAAATGGGGTGAGGACTAATTTTCTGAAGCAAACTGTGAATCTCAGTTTTCCCAGGAGGGAAATGGTAGTTTGTAGGTTCCCTAGAACAGCAAGAGGTGCAGCCTGTAAAACTAGGTCATCCAGGCATGGAAAAATCTGGATATCTAGGAGCCTGCAAAGAGCAATCACTGGAGCCAGACATTGTGAAAACTCTCAGGACAAAGGGCAATGCAGACAATTTAAAATGCGAGGAACCAACAGAAAAACACAAATATTTTCTGTACCTGAGGTGAATTGGGATGTGGAGGTAAGCATATTTTACGTCTAGAGGCCATGAATTCCTGTGAGAGCAACAGAGGGAAAAGGGTTTGGAAAGATAGTATTCTGAAGGAGGGAACCTTAAGAATGTCTTGAGGTGTGATAAGTTCAAGATTGGCCTCCAGGGACTATTCTTTCTGGGCATTAGGAACATTCGTGACTAAAATCCTTCCCCTCTGGACATACAGGAAATTTGTGAATGGAGCCCTGTTGCCACAAATCCGAAAGGACTTCTGAAATGAGGTGTAGTTGGTCTTGGGGAGTTGCGGAATGTCCTGAAAGGTGAGGGTGGATTGCCAAACCACAAAATATCCTTTTTTGATAATGGAGAGGACCCATTTGTCTTGGGTAATACTTTAGCAGGTCCTGAGGGCATTTGAGAGGTGGAGGGAGACCGGAGATCGAACGTTTGCAGGGTAGTAACAGACTCCCTTGCTGTGTCAGGAAAGGGCCGTTTTTGTTGGGAGGAAGCCTGAGGAATGTGTTGCTGAATGGTGGCTTGCAAGTACGGCAGGAGCAGATGGCTACATACGAATCCAAAAATTGAACAAAGCCAGCACCAGACCATATACATTCACTAAATCTTTATTACAGAACAGAGATCAAACCGATTTCGGCACAGAGCCTTCATCAGTGATACTGCAAAACACAAAGTGCACTGTTTAAATATACAACCTCACTTCCTGTGATGTCATATCCCCCTTCATTTAAAAAATACATTATAATTCATCATTCAGCCCTGGTGTGAATAGTGCACCTAACTTAACAACCCATCTTGTTTCCTTATAATAAAGTATGGAATGCCAACCCCTCTTACACTTTCTATCTCCCCCTACTCTATTCTATAATGGTGAACCTAAATCTAGCAGTGGGATGTGACTGACAATACCTATATAAGGCATTTGTAATGAGTTTGTTACGAATGTCACTCATATGTTCAGATATTCTCAAACAAGGGGTCTAGACATCTGTCCTACATAAAAGGAAGGATAGATACAGCTGGCCAAATAAATGACCCAGTCTAATCCACAGTTAGCATAAATGTCATATACTTGACCTGCATTCTGACTGGAAAACAGTTTAGACTTACAAATATATTGGCATGAAGAGCAATGCCCACATGGAAAAGACCCCACTAGTTTCTCCCCTGTAACAGTTAGCTGATTACTATGATTCCCGTTTGTACATTAACGTTTGTAATAAGAAAAGTAGGAACCCAGTGTCGTCTACGAAATGAAAACTGACAATGTTCTGGCAAAATATGACTCAATTCTGCATTGGCCATCAAAATATTCCAATGTTTACTAACCACATTCCTTAACAGATTAACATTTCGATCATAAAAGTAGTTATCAATCTAAATGTATCGCATTCCTTATGATCATCCTTCTCCTTATAAGTTAACAACTGAGCACTAGGCTGTTTGGAGGCCCACTCTCTGGCTGTAACAACATCCTCATCCTATAACCTCTATGGAGAAATCTACACGTGAGATCCTCCTTGGAGCTGATGAAATCGTCCTCTGTTGAACAAACCCTTCTAATTCTTAAGAATTGGGACTTGGGAATATTTCTAATTGTGTGTGTGGGGTGCAGACTGGAAGCGTACAATAAATTGTTGTATTGAGGGTACTTTCTATACGCCAAGCTGTGCAAGGTGTGATCAGGTTCTCTCACAACCTTGACATCCAAATAATTTCCTCATAACTATGAGAAAAAGAAAATTCAATACCCCATTTATTATAATTCAAATATTGTTCAAACTCCCGTAGATATTCAATATCCGCACGCCACACCAACCAACAGTCATCCAGGAATCTCCTCCATATGTCCATTTCAGGCAAGTAGATGTTATGGGCCTCATTGTAAATTACTACTTCTTCTATGTACCCCATAAAGGTGGCCTGCATATATGGGGGCAAATGAAGCCCCCATGGCTGTCCCCTGGGTTTGCCAATAACAACCCCCCTGAAAATAGAAAACATTTTTGGTCAGGACGTGCTCCGCTATACAAATAAGGAGCGTCTTAAATCCAGGTGTATACAAACCAGCTCTATTTAACCAGTATTCCAAGGCTTGCAACCCTGCCCAGTGTGGTATACTGGTATATAGGGACTTCACATCAAGGGTGCACATAAGCTAGTTCGGTTCAAGTTGGGAATCCGATACAAATTGTAGGAAATGGGTAGTATCTTTAATCCTAGCCCGAATAAGAGATAACAGAGGTTGCAGATACTGGGTCCAATATGCCAATAAGGGCTCAGTCAAGGAACCAATTCCAAAGACTATGGGTCTGCCTGGGGACTGGTCTAAGCTCTTATGAATTTTCGGCAACAAATATAAATATTGTTTGCCAGGATCCCTCACAGAAAGATGTGAACTAACAGTTTTACTGATAATGCCTTTCTCCACTGCGCTCTGCAAAAACATATCAATATCTTTCTTAAAATTGGGAGTGGGATCAGTGAACATGCACATGTAGTGCTGAGGGTTAGCTAACAGTTTACTTCCCTCCGCCCAATAATAACTGGAGTCCAAAACAAGCACTCAGGTCACTCCAGAACAACTACAAATATGGCTCTGTCACTGTCTATTGTTGGTGTGAATAACCTGAGCCATACCCTCCCTGGACTACATGAAGAAAGACGTGGAAGAGCTCTCTGATCACGTAGCCCAGGCCAGTATGACCCTGACTAGCTTCCTGCCCTCACCAAGAATGATACCACGGTATAAAGAAAAAATTTTCGATTTCAACAATTGGCTAAGTTTCTGGTGTCATTCAAAGGGGATCCAGTGTCTGTCCGCCAGGGATGACATGCTCGACAAGCCACACTGCTTCGCTAGAGACGGCTTGCATCTGTCACTCTTAGGCTTTCGAATACTGGCCAAGGCTCTTACTACCCCCATAGTGCCTTTTTTAGGCAAGGCTCAAAAGACAAACCCACCGCCGTAAATAGCACAAGTAACAAAAAACTGAGGGTAATGCTACTCAATGCCAGAAGTCTAACCTCAAAATGCATGAACTCGAGGCACTACTCAGTATGGACAAAAACGATATATGTGCAGTAACAGAAACTGGTTTAAGACTCCAGAGAGCACCCCAGCACTACCAGGCTACAACTCATACCATACATTTCGGCCACAGAACCCAAACCGAAATACAAAAGGTGGGGGCATATCCATATTCATCAAGGATCCCACACCTTCTCCAGCACGATGCTTCTGAGATCATCTACGTGCAACTAACAATGCGCAGAACTGCAATTCAAATTGTAGCTTGCTACAGATCACCCACCATGTTCCAGGACCCCATTCCGCATTTCTGGAAACATACAGGTCCTACCAAACACCTTAATATTGGGTGATTTCAATTACCCAAGCATTAACTGGGAGAACTACTCAAGTACTAACTCCCTTGCCAAACTTTTCCTAGAATTTATAAACTCAAACGCGCTGGTTCAACTGGTCAACACTCTCCACCAAAGGTGACAACATATTGGACCTGGTCATCACCAACATGGGCGACCGGTGTTCCACACTAGAGGTCAACCACTCGCTGGTTAGATCTGACCATAAACAAATCACTTTGGATATCCATATTCCGCCCCACCCACGGACAAGAAAACCACCGTGAAAAATTTTTCAAAAGCAAACTTCACGTTACTTAAGACTGAGGTGGAAAGTTTCAAAGCCCCCATGCTGAAGGATAACACTATCCAAGCTGCAAAATCCTTTACTAATGCATTCTACGGGCAGCTACAAGAATGCACGGATTGTGCCATCCCAAGCAAAACCAAGACTCACTCCTCCAAGAAAAGGAAACCAGTCTGGTGGACCCCTGCCATAAACAAGCTATACAATAGGAGGAAGAAACTAGTACAGAAGAGAGTAAAATCCCAAGGGAAGACATCCCTGACCAGTAACAGCAAGATACTACAATCCCTCATAAAATCATCCAAGGCGAGCTTTGAAAGAAAAATTGCCAAGGACTCCAAAGATAACCACAAGGCATTCTTTAGCTATGTCAAGAATCTAAGTGGCAATGCTCAGATCTGCTCTCTGTTAGTGCAGAATGGCACAAAATACACTGAACTGACCAATATCGCCAACATCCTGGCAGACAGGTTCAGCGCAAACTTCACCCCCTCTCACCCCACAAAAGGGTCCATAACCATACCATAAGAATGTAGAGTCCCTGAAATCACAGACACTCAGGTTAAAACAGCCCTCTCCAAAGCCAAAAACAGCATAAGTGGGACCGGACGGTGCACCAGGCTGCGTCCTACACGGGCTCAAAGACAAACTAACCCCTCACCTAAACACACTGTTCAAACTCAGCCTCTCCACAGGCTACATACCCATAGAGTGGCACACAGCAACGGTTATTCCGCTCCACAAAGGTGGAGCCACAAAAGACTCCGGGAACTATAGCCCTATAAGCCTGACTAGCTTGGTCTGCAAGGCTATGGAGCGCATCATCATGGAACTCATTAACAGAGACATTGGGAAAGTACACTTCTGTACACTTAACATAAATGTAGATGTCTGAGTGTATTCACTGTTGCAGTCATTACATTTGGGTAATCTGCTGGCAGGTTGCCCTCAGTCGGCTTGAATAACAAAGTCTTGGGTCCTGCGTCGGTTGCGGTCTCCTCTTCCATGATGTTAGGTCGTCAGGGGTATAAAAATTGCAGCCAATGCCATTTTATTCAGTTTTTCTTGCCCCAGATGTCAGGTGCCCCCCAAATGGGGAGAATATATATATATATATATATATATATATATATATATATATATATATATATATATATATATATATATATATATATATATATGTATATATATATATATATATATATATATATATATATATATATATACAGCAATATATGTAAATGCACTTTTAGCAACATAAACTTTGCCTTCATCTAAAAGCAAATACACCACAAAGGCTTTAGAGTATAGTAAAGGAAAGAGAAGTTATAGAAAAGGGGGATGGCGGGTGGGTAACCCGGACTGCAACAGTGAATACACTCCAACATCTACATTTATGGTAAGTGTACACAACTGTACTATGTTCTTTGTGTTTCACTGTTGCAGTCATTACATTTGGGTAGAATCCCAAAGCTATGGCTGGGAAGATGGAACTAAATAGAATTATGAGCGGCTATAAGGCCCTGCAGAACTGCAGTGGCAAAGCCTGCCCTGGATTTAGAGAAGAGAGGCAAATGATAATGCTTTGTGAAGGTATGAACAGAGGTCCAAGTAGCAGCTTCTAGAATGTCTTTGGTTGGAACTCCTCTGAGAAAGGCTGCTGAGGTAGAGGCAGCCCTGGTGGAATGTGACCTGATTCCCTTGGGCACAGGTTTACCATGATGCAAGTAGCAGAAACGAATGCAGTGGCTTATCCACTTACAAATAGTCTGCTTTGATATAGCCTTCCCCTCTGATCCTGAAGCAAATGCCACCAGCAGTTGCTCAGATTTTCTTAGAGATTTGATCCTGTTTAAGTAGAATCTTAGTTGTCTGTGTACGTCCAATGAATGCAGAATCCACTCCCCCCTGTTCTGCGGATTTGGGTAAAATGTTGGCAGGTGAATAGTTTGGTTAAGAGCCACACTGGATACCACCTCAGGCATAAAGGAAGGATTGGTCCTGAGGGACACCCTGCCCGGGTAAAATGTAATAAAAGGCTCCACAGCCATGAGAGCTTGTAGTTCTGAAACCCTTCTTGCTGAAGTGATTGTCAAAAGAAATGCTGTTTTACAAGATAAAAACTTTATATCTGCAGTAGCTGCTGGTTCAAATGGAGGCAGGGTGAGTTTTTCCAGCACAAAATTGAGGTCCCATGCAGGAGTTGGTGATCTTCTGGGAGGCCTTAAATTTTTGGCCCCTCTAAGATACTGTTTTAGCAGAGGATGAGAAAAGATGGGAGGCTTCGTGTTGTAATGAGCCGAGATGGCAGAGGCATGGATTTTTATTGAAGAAAAAGATAGGCCCTTGTCAAGTATTGTAAAATCTGAGGGATATTTGGTTTTGCTGTGTCCGTTCCTTGTGCTTGGTTCCAAACACAGAATCTCTTCCATTTATCAGCATAAGATTTCCTAGTACTAAGCCTTCTGGCTCCCAAAATGACATCCATTACAGATTTACTGAGAGGTGTTGTTTGAATAATTACATGATCAGCCATGCTGCAACGTTCAGAGTTTGGAGCGGAATGTGCAGAATTTGATTGTTCTGCGGAGACAGTAGATGAGGTACTTGAGGCAAGTACCATGGAGGGAGTTGAGACATATTCCTTAGAATTGGGTACCAGTGCTGGCGAGGCCAGTCCGGAGCAATTAGGATCATTTTTGTTTTTTCCTGTCTAACCTTTAGTAAGACCTTGGAGAGAAGAGGCAGAGGGGGAAATGCATAGACTGATATGCTTTTCCAACTGAAGGATAGGGCATCCACTTTCCATGCTCATCTGTGATAAGTCCTTGTGCAGAATTTATCTAGTTGATAGTTTTGGGGAGAGGCAAATAGATCTATGTCTGGGCTCCCCCACTTCTGTGTTACCATGCTGAAGATTTGTGGATCCAGTTTCCACTCGTGCGGGTCCAAAAGATTTCTGCTTAGGTCATCTGCCAGAGTATTTTGTTTTCCTGGCAGGAATTGAGCTTGAAAATGCACTTGGTCAGTCAAGGCTGTGTTCCACAATGCCATGGCTAGTCTGCAAAGGGGGTAGGGAATGTGTACCCTCCTGCTTGTTTATGTACCACATAACCGTGGTGGTGTCCGTCTTTATCAGTAGTTGTCCTGGATGAAATAGGTCCTTGAAGGCTGTCAGGGCATTCTGAACAGCTAACATCTCTTTCTGGTTGAAATGCAGATGCTTTTGTTTTGGGGTCCATATGCCCTGAATGCATCTCCCCGCCAGGTGGGCCCCCCCAAGCATAGTCTGATGCATCTGAAGTTAGGGTTCGGATGGCAGGGGGTAGAGTGAATGACAGTCCCTTGTTTTGGTGACATGTCTCTGCCCACCAAAGGAACTCCTGTTGCAGGCAGGGAATGAGAGGAATCACTGTTTCCAGACTGGCAATGTTGACTCCATAAACTTTTTAAGTACCATTGAAGTTTCCTCATATGCAGTCTTGCATATGGAATTAGTAGAATGCAGGATGCCATGAACCCCAAAACCTGCACAATTTGTCTTGTAGATAACTGGGTTTTTGTTGCCATCTGTTTGAAATATACAGTCAGTTGCCTTTGTTTGTCTGGCATAAGATAAGCCATCTGGGCTGTTGTAGTCAAGCTTGCACCCAGGAATGTAATTTTTTGAGGACACCAGATGTGATTTCTTTTCGTTTATAGTGTACCCTAGGCATGTTAAAATCCTTTTTACAAATGCCATATGTTGAAGAAGAATGTCCTTGTTCTCTGCTTGAACAAGACAGTCATCCAGTTAAGGATAAATTTGTATGCTTCTTTGTCTGCAAAATTACTGGTGCCATGCATTTTGTGTAAAGACCCTAGGGGCAGTAGATAAGCCAAAGAGCAGTGCAGAGAATTGGTAATGCATAAAACCTGCCTTGAAGTGGAGGTATCTTCTGCACGATTCCCTTATTGGGATATGCAGGTATGTCTCAAGTCTAGAGTCACTAACCAAGTGCTCCTGCCTAGCATAGGCAATAGCTGTTGTAAAGTCAGCATTTTGAATTCTGGAATGTCCAGGAACGTGTTCAAAATCGATAAGTCCGGTATTGGATGCCAGGCATCGTCTTTTCTGGGTACCAGGAACAGTCTTGAATAAAAACCTTGTCCTTTTTCCTGTTCTGGTACCGGATGAATAGCCCCCATATCCATGAGGGACGTAACTTGTTGCTGAACCTCTCCCCATTAATTTTGGGGCAGATCTGGCCAACCGTCTGGAATTGGCAAAGTATGGAAATTAAATCTGTACCTCTGGGATACTATGTTTAATACCCACTTGTCCTGGGTAATTAACTGCCAATTTTGAGCATGAAGTGCTAACTTTCCCCCCAAGGGGTCTGCCAAAAGATAAGTGCTTGGTGATGGAAGAGGGAAGTCATTGAGACTGCTTACTGTACGGTTGTGCTTTGTTTCCTGCAGATTTGGAGGTGGAGGCACCCCCATTGCTTTGACCTGTAAGAACCCTGTGATTGGTATCTAGAGCCTTTTGAGCGCCTAGATTTGCCTTGAGAGGCTCTGTTGGACACAGGAAAGGACCAATTTTTAGTAGGCCAGTACCTACTGAATCTGGGTGGCCGCACTTTTAAGAAATCTTTTACAGTTTGCATAGACTTAGCTTTGTCTCCCATTTTCTTTAAAACCTCTTCTGCCTTATTACCAAACAGAGTATCATGCTGTAAAAGGGCATCCAACAATTTAGCTTTAACATGAACAGTTAGAGTTTGCTATTTGAGCCAGCATGCCTTCTAATCACAGATCCATTAACCGCGTCCCTGCAAGAGGCCTCCAAGGAATCAAAACCACATTGCAAAGTATGCTTTCCAACCTGTTCTGCTGCATGCAATAATTCCTGTAATTCTTTATTTTTCACACAATCAGATATCACCATCATTTTCTGTTTCAATAAGCCCATAACATGCTGTTGATATTTAAGCATATGAAACTGGCAGTTTAAGGCCCTAACTGCCAAGGTTGCAGACGTATAAACCTCATTTCCCCATCTATCCAGCGCCCTGGAATCTGTCAGAGGGGGCAGGATTTTTGGCTGTAGAGGCCTTTACACCTTTGGGACCCTGTGAGATAGTTTCAGGATCAGCAGCAAGATTTCTGAATAGAAATTTGTGGGAGTCAGGAACCCTGAAATATCAGTCTGGCTTACTAGGAGCCGTAGGTAGGGAATCAGCAGCCATGTTTGACTCCGAAAACACATCAACAATGTCCAATACAGGAGGTATAGCCAAAGGCCTATGCTGAGGAAGAAGGAAATGCCTAAGCCTCTTTTTTGATTCAGAGAAATCCTGACTCTCCCAATGAAAATGTTCCCTTAAAGTATGCAAGGTTTCTCCAAAAAAATAATCCTCAGAAGGAGATGCAGATGGGATGGATTCTTCTGCATCTGAATCCTCATAGGGTGGTATAGAAAATTCCTGATCAGAAGAGGAATCAGAAGAAATGGAAACCTGATCTGAAGATTCATAATCAGTGTCTTGCCTAGGCCTCTTAGCAGGGGAGGGTTGGGAACCCCTGATCAAGGTAATTAAGTCCTCAGCCATTTTGATCATCTGTTTTTTAGGCATAGGGGCCTGAGCACATGGCTCATGCGTCAGTTTTTTAGACTTAGAAGATGTTTTTGATCTCGTTTTTGAAGCTGGCGTCTGTTTTATATAAAAATGTTGAGACCTGAAAACACCCTCAGAAGCTGGTGCCAGCTCAGTGGCTCTGGACCCATCCAAGGGAGAGACATCCACGGGTTCAACACTCTGAGAATCTCGCGGCATACTGGACTCCACATGGGTCTCGGTAGAGGCCTGCGACACAAACGTAGTGAGTAACAGGGGCTGCGAAAGCGCCTCACTGAGTACCAGCGAACCGGCGACTGGCTTAGGAGAAGCTTTGTTGTCGGTGTTGGACCTAGACGGTCTGCCTCTTTTTCTTTGCATTTTTTGTGAACTCCAGTAGTCGGACTGCTAACCAAAGACATTTCAGGGTAATTAAATCTGGATCCAAAATATTTTGAAGCAAAAATATACAGACGCTTAATAGTGCGTTGATTAAATCTAGCACAAAACTGACAGCAAGGCATGGTATGATCTGGGCCTAGGCAAGGAATACAGTACAAATGAAAATCCTTATGAGGTATTTGCTTCCCACAAGTAGTGCAATTATTAACTTTTATTGACATCAATAAGGAGCAAGAAAAAGTCTCCTCAACGGGGTACTTAGCTTTAGTTGAATACTTTGGTTCTGAAACTCGAATGCGAAAATTTCAGGAGTCTGCCGACCGGCACTTGCCAACTGCTTCTACTTCGGGCACCACGTGGCAAGACAGACGGAATAAAATGCGAGAGTCCCTGATAGGGATGGATGTGCAGTTAAGGCTTCTTATAACTTTAGGGTGGCTAACCAGGCATCTGTGGCCAGCACAGGAAGAAGCTGCTGTAGGGTGAGCATTTTGAATTTTGGTACCACCAGGAAGGTGTTTAGAGTGGTAAGATATAGGACTGGGCTCCAACTTCCCTCTTTTCTGGGTACCAGGAAAAGTCTGGAATAGAACCCTTGACCTAACTGTTTTGCAGGAACAGGGTGAACTGCCCTTGTAGAGAGCAGGGAAGGGATTGAACTTGGTTTTGTGCCTCTGCCCACTGGTTTGGAGGAAGGTCTGGGAACCCTTTTGGGTTGGCAGTGAGTGGACGTAAAATTTGTACCCCTGGGATGCAATGTTGAGGACCCATCAGTCTTTGGTGACGGAAGTCCAGTTTTTTGCATGATGGGCCACAAGCAGTTGGAAAGAGCTGGGGAGTGGAGTTGAGAAGTCATTGTGAATTCTTTCCATAGGGGGGTGGCTTAGCACTCCCTGTTTTTGAAGTGGAGGCACTCCATTGCTTAGATCTCTGCATACCATGAGACTGTAGTCTGGGGGGGTCTGTTTCCCCCTGGTTCTAGTTTGAGATGGCCTTGAGGGGGCTGGAAAGGACCAATGTTTCGAGGGGCAAGGTCCACTGAATCTAGGAGGCTGTACATGCAAGAAGTCTTTGACTGTCTGCTTAGATTTAGATTTTTCTTCCATCTTTTTAAAAACCTCTTTTGCTTTGGTGCCAAAACAGATTGCCCTTGTTCAAAGGAGCATCTAGTAATTGTGATTTGACATGGTCTGGTAAGGTCTGCTCCTTAAGCCAAGCATGCCTTCTCAGTACAGAACCAGTGACTGCTGCCCTGCAAGATGATTCTAGGGCGTCAAAGCCACATTGCAAATTATGCCTGCTAACTTGGCTTGCAGAATACATAAGCTCTTGTAATTCTTTATTTTCTGCAGTCTGTAAAGGTAGCTATTTTTTGCTCAACTCATTCACTCCGGAGCAGCTCAGGAAAAGCCGTCTGCTTATTTCCACCATAGGAACAACAGTGCAGCCTGAGCTCATTTTCAGAAAATCCATTTGTAATACCATACAGAAAACAAATGCTCAAGAGATAGACTAAAAATGTAAACGCGAAAGTTGTTCAGCAGACACTGACCTTTCCAACAATGTAAATGTTGATAGTGTATATCAAAGTCATTATTAAATATATGGCAAGGAATGTTGATACTGTGCATATTTTTTACCTTTTTGGAAAAACAAAGCATAATATCTTGATCAATGTACCATGCAGACCCATACAATTTGAATATAATTTGTTAGTATGAATGTCAGCTTTAAAATGATACCTTAACCATTACTGTGTGATGTTTCTTTCTTGAGATATTCACAGAAATATGATTAATATATTTTTCATAATTGTTAAATAAACAAAGCATAATATCTCATCATCTGTAACAGACAGAGCCTACATATCAGTGTAGAGGTTGTGCATCTGAATGTCAGCTTCAAAATTATGCATCATTTGTGTGATGCTCCCTTGCAAAGATATGGGCATAATAATGAAAATTATTGTAAATGTATAATTTTCATAATGGTACAAGACTAAAACTGTGATATCTGTAGATGTGTAGAGTGCACAGACACAGTTCTTTTACCATGTTGTAAGGAGTAACACTGTCTTCAAAATGAGGTATTACTTGGTACACTGACATGCTCCCTTGCAAAGTTATTTACCAAACATGAAAAAAATATATACAATTTCCATAACCTAAGTCCGAAACAAACTTTGATATCTGCACACGAGTACAACAGACAGGCACTGTTCTTTTCCCATGTTTGAACTATCAATACTGTCTTCACAATGAGGTATTACTAGGCACATTCCGATGCTCCCTTGTAAAGTTATTTACCAAAATATGAAAAAAAATCATAATTTTCATAACCTATGTCTGAAACAAACTTTGATATCTGCATAGGAGTACAACATACAGACACCATTCTTTTACTGTGTTAGAACTATCAGTATTGTCTTCAAAATGAGGTGTTACTTGGTACATTCAGATGCTCCCTTACAAAGTTATTTACCAAAATATGAAAAAAAATCATAATTTCCATAACCTAAGTCCGAAACAAACATTGATATCTGCACATGTATACAACATACAGGCCCAATTCTTTTACATGTTGGAACTATCAATACTATACATATACACATACAATACATATTTGATTGTACATGCTAGCACTCTCCTGAAACAGTTGTTCTTTCTAAGCATCTTCACCAGCTTCTTACCACAGTTATTTGCCAAACTCATAAAAATATATTTTACACAACACATTTCATAATAGAGTTTTACTTACCATACTGGCCCCTACTTGGTCATGGGTGTTTTCCATTCTTCTCACAAGCTGCATATTGCCAATCCTGCATAGCTCTCCTCACGCCATTGTGGAGGTCAGTCAAGAACAAGGCAATGCCTTCCTCAGTTAGGTGAATGCCATCCCTTCTGAACAGGTGAAGATCTTTTGTGGTGATGCTGTCAGGACAGATTGTAGATCCACCGACCCTGTGTATCAAGCCATGCATGAACCCATGCATGAACTTGAGGCCATGGCTCTGGCACCAGCTATCTGTTTCCGTGAGTCCCTTCTGAAGGATATCTGTGTCCGATGCACTTTCCACTATGGCGCCCAGTTTGCAGTCGTCTGCAAACTTTGTCAGCCAAAGTCCTCCCATGTTGGCCTGTACTTCTGAGAAGTAGATGCCAAACAATAGGGGGCCAAGGACCGAGCCCTGTGGGACACCACTTGTGACCGGCTTGGAGTCTGACACAGCGCCAGCAACTCTAACCCTGTGGGTTCTGTCCTTAAGCCAGTTTGCAACCCATCTTGTGACATATGGGTTTACATTTAAGCTGGTAAGTTTTTCTACAATACCCGAGTGGGGTACTGTGTCGAAAGCCTTTGCAAGGTCAAGGTAGGCTGTATGGACTGCCTTTCCCTCATCAATGGCCTTGGTGACTGTTTCGAAAAAGTCGACCAAGTTCAAAAGGCATGATCTTCCCTTGACAAAGCCAAACTGGGTCGGGTCCAATGTCTGCAAGTCCCCTATATCTTTGTTTATGAGCTCCATTATGATCCTCTCCATAGCTTTGCAGACTAGACTTGTTAAGCTTATGGGGCGGTAATTACCAGGGTCCGTAGAGGCGCCGCCTTTGTGGAGTGGGACCACAGTTGCCGTACGCCACTCCTTGGGCACGTATCCTGTGGTAAGGCTGAGATTAAACAGCTGCCTTATGTGCGGGTTTAATTCCTCATTTAGCTCGTGTAGCACACAGCCGGGACACCATCCGGTCCCATTGATGATGTGTTTGTAGCATTTGATAGAGCAGGTTTTATCTGCGCATATGATCTGTCCGGGAGGCTACACTCTGCTGGGATAGTTATCTCTCCTTTAGGGGAGAGGGGTGAAGTTTGCACTGAACCTGTCTGCCAGTATGTTGGCAATGTCTGTGGGTTCAGTGATTTTGTATCATTTTGGACTAATTCTGAGCATATCTGGGAGTTTCCACCCAGGTTCCTAACATAGCTGAAAAAGGCCTTATGATTGTCCTTTGAATCCATGGCAATTTTCTCTCAAAATTGGCCTTAGTTGATTTTATGAGTGCTCGTATTTTTTACTAATAATGATCAGGGGTGACTTCCTTTATGGATTTTGTTCTATCATGTAATGGCTTTCTCCTCTTATTGTAAAGTTTGTTAATGGCTGGGGTCCACCAGACTGGATGTTTGCCCTTTGTGGAAAGAGTCTTGGTTTTATTTGGGATTGCCTGATCCATGCAGTCCTGGAGGTGTTCATAGAAGGCATTTGTAAGGGCTTCTGCAGCTTGGGTTGTGGTTTCCTCTGGCTCAGGGGCCTTGAAGGATACCACACCAGTCTTGAGTAGTGTGAAGTTTGCTTTAGAGAAGTTCTTCACTATGGTCTTTTTGTTTGGGGTGCGGGCGGGACGTGGATTTCTAGTGAGATTAGTTTATGATCAGATCTCACCAATGAGGGGTATACTTCCAGTGTGGAGCATTTTGTCCCCATGTTTATGACAATGAGATCTAGTATATTTTCTCCTCTCTTCCATGGCATTTGAATTTATGAACTCCAGGAACCGTTGGGCTAGAAAGTTAGGGCTTGAGTAATGTTCCCAGTCTATATTCGGGTAGTTGAAGTCACCCAATATGATGGTGTTTGGAGATACATTTATACCCTCCAGTGTCTTCAGGAAGGCTGTGTGGGTTTCCTGAGTTTGAGAGGGTGGCCTGTAGCATGCTACAATTTGTAGAGCAGTTTTGCCTATGGTTAGTTGCACCTGGATGGTTTCCGAGCTTAGATGCGTGGCCACCAACCTGGAGGTGTGGGCATCCTTTATGAATATGGATACACCCCCTCCTTTTGTGGTGTGGTCCGGTTTTGGGGCGACGCATGATATGAGGTAAAACCTAATAGTGCCGGGGTGCTCTCAGGAGCCTTGAACCAGGTTTCAGTTACAGCACAGACATCGATGTTCTCCATACTGAGAAGGGCCTCGAGTGCGTGCATTTTGAGATTTAGACTTCTGGCATTGAGCAGCATTACCCTCAGTTTCTTCCCATTTTTGTTTTCTAAGGTGGTAGGTTTATAATTTGAGCCTTGCCTAAAAAAGGCACTATGGGGGTGGCAAGTGCCTTAGCCAATATCCGGGTGACAGGTGCAAGCCGTCCCTTGCGAAGCAGCGTGGCTTGTCAAGCATGTCATCCCAGGCAGACAGACACTGGATCCCCTTTGAATGACACCAGACATTAAGCCAATTGTTAAAGCTGATCATCTTGTCTCTATATTGTGGCATCATTCTTGGTGAAGGAAGGATACTGCTCAGGGTTAGGGTCATACCTGCCTGGGCTACATAATCAGAGAGCTCCATTGACGTTTCCTCATATGCAGCTTTGCATATGGGATGCAGAGTACCATTGACGTTTCCTCATATGCAGCTTTGCATATGGGATCAGTAGGATGCAAGATGCCATGAATCCCAGAGCCTGCAGGACTTTCCTTGCAGTCAGCCTGGTGAAGGTTGCCATTTTTCTGAAGTACTGAGATAGTTGCCCTTGCTTCTCTGGTGTGAGGTAGGCCATCTGGGTGTTTGTATTCAAGCTGGCACCCAGGAAAATTATTGCTTGAGAGGGTATTAGTTTTGATTTCTTTTTGTTGACTGTGCATCCCAGAAAGTTCAACAATTTTATTACAAAGACCAGGTGTTTCAGAAGTATGTGCTTGCTGTCCGCTTGGATCAGGCAGTCGTACAGATATGGGTATATTTGTATCCCTTGAAGTCTGCAGAAGGCGATTACTGATGCCAGGAATTTCATAAATACTCTGGGCACAGTAGATAAGCCAAAGGGCAATGCAGAGAATTGATAATGGGTTGAACCTGCAAGAAATCTGAGGTATCTTCTGCAATCTTGTCTGATAGGGACATGCAGGTATGCCTCCCAGCCAAGACTCCTTGCCCAGCATGGGAAGAAGCTGCTGTAATGTGAGCATCTTGAATTTTGGTACGAGTAAATATGTGTTTAGGATGGATAGGTCCAAAATAGGTCTCCAATCTTTGTCCTTCCTTGGTACCAGGAATAGTCTGGAATAAAAACCTTGACCCTGTTCTTTTGCAGGTACCTCTTGAATAGCTTTCATGTCCATGAGAGCTGAAATTTGTTTTTCTGCCTCTGCCCTTTGATTTTGTGGCAGGTTTGGCATGCCTCTCATTTTTGGAAGGGTGTGAAAGTGGAATCTGTAGCCTCTGTCTATAGTGTCCAGGATCCATTTGTCTTTTGTGACAATATGCCAATTTTGTGAAAATAATGCCAGTTTTACGGCTAAAGGTGCTGCCATTAAATCTTTGCTTGGCATGCAAAGGGGGAAGTCATTGTGTCTGCTTTCTGAATGGCTGTGATCTATCTTTTCCACCTCTTGGTGTAGGTGCTTGCCATTGTCTGGCTCTAAATGATCCTTGAGATTGCCCTCTACCCCTCGGGCGCCTGTATCTACCTCTGAGGTCTGTCCGTGGCTGGAAAGGACCAATTTTTTGAAGGCCAGTTTCTGCTGAAACGTGGAGGCTGTACCTGTAGGAAATCTTTCACTGTTTGCATTGATCTTGCCTTTTCCTCCATTTTCTTTAGTACCTCCTCAGCTTTAACACCAAACAATACATCTTTTTGAAGGGGTGCATCTAGTAATTTAGCTTTGACATGATCTGGTAAGGTTTGCTCTTTGAGCCAAGCATGTCTACGTATGACAGACCGTGTAACAGCAGCTCTACATGAGGCCTCTAAAGCATCAAAACCACATTGCAAGGTATGTTTACCCACTTGCTCTGCACTATGCAACAAATCCTGCAACTCCTTTAAATCTGGTTGTTCAGGTTGTGTCATTTTGCTTTTCAACTGAGATAACAAAAACTGCTGATACTTTAACATATGGAACTGACAGTTTAATGCCCTCATGGTTAAAGTGGCCGAGGTGTATACCTTTTTCCTCCACCTTTCTAAAGCTCTGGAATCCCTCTCTGAAGGTAATGGGTTTTTGGCAGTAGAGGCCTTAATTCTCTTGGGACCCTGTGAAATAGTTTCTGGGTCAGCAGCGTGGCTCTTGTATAGCAATTGGTGTGAATCAGGAACCCGGTAATACCCGTCAGGCTTAACAGGAGCTGGGGGTAAAGAATCTGGGTAGAGGCTGGCTTCTGTGTACACATCATCTAATATATCCAAAACAGGAGGGATAGCCAGAGGCCTGTGCTGAGGAAGCAAGAGAAAATCCCTGAGCCTTTTCTTGGAATCTGAGTAATCTTGGCCTTCCCAGTGAAAGTGCTCCCTCAAGGTATGTAAGGTTTCCCCAAAAGAATAGTCCTCGGGGGGGGGGGGGGGGGAGACCAAGGGAATGGACTCCTCAGCATCAGAATCTTCAAAAGGGGAATATGAATATTCCTGGTCCTCAGAATGTTCTGAGGTAACAGAGGCTTGGTCTGAGGAAGGGTAGTCTTCCTCCAGTCTGGGCCTTTTTTCCCCGAGGGTGGTTGAGAACCCCTGATAAGAGTAATCAAATCCTCTGCCATTTTGAGCATCTGTTTTTTAGGCATGGGGCCTTGAGAGGGGCTCTGTGGAACTTGTCTTAGTTTTCATGGCTGCTTTAGATTTTGTGAAAGCCTTAATGGAAAAAGAGGAAGGCCTGAAGACACCTTGAGAGGTGGCAGGTCTGTCTAAATTCTGAGTTTCCCCGCCAAGAGTGGCGTAGTCACTGTAGTCGGAGTGGGGGCAGAGGAGCCTGCGACCTTGGGCACAGAAGACACCGCTAAAGCAGCGTCATCGGTACTCAGGGGCTGCGTAGGCGCCTCGCTGAGAACTGGAGCACCTGTAGCCAGCTTTAGCGTGGTGTCTGTAGAAGTCGCGGACCTCGTATGTCGGTCCTTATCTTTGCGTCTTTTACTCAAAACTGGAGTCGGAGTATCCAACGACATAATGTAATTACATTTTTTACCAAAATAGTGTTGGGCGAACTCCGCCCGACGCTTAATAGTGCATTTGTTGAATCTAGCACAAAAACGACAGGCCGAGACGTCGTGGTCTGGGCCTAAGCAAGGAATGCAGAAGGAATGGAAATCCTTATGCGGTATTTGCTTCCCACAAGAAATGCAATTATTAACTTTGTCTGACATCGGTCTGAGGCAAGAAAAGTTTCCCCAACGGGGGTACTTAGCTTTCAAGAAGACTTCGGCTGAAAAATTTTCGTAAATCTCAGGAGCTGGCCGACCGGCACTTGCGAACTGCTTCTGCTTCGGGCACCGCGCAGCAAGAAAGACTGAAGAAAATGGCGCCAGCTGGTTCTTTTATACCCCTGCCGCACTGACGTCAGGGAAGAAGCGACGACAACCGACGCCGGACCTAGACTTTGGAATTCGGCCGACAGAGGACCCGCATGATGGCAGGATAACCCATCTGTTATGCCTGCAGCTGTATGCACGATGAACATCACCCTGGAGAAAAAAAAAAAACTGAATATATATGGCAAACATCAAAAGTTCATAGGCTCAGTGAGTGGAGGTGAGCACAGACCCTGGAGCCTAAATCAAACATTTTACAACCGAGTCACCATATCCTGAAAGAGTTCTGTTGCCAAGTGGCATAAGGCAAGTTTTAAGACTGGCATAAATAACAGCCTCATTGCCCTACAGTTAGCAATATGCTTATAGCTGCTTGAGTGAAGTATGAAAACAATACAGGATCAAGACATATAAAAACTACAAAATAAATTATACTCCCTTGTTATAAACAATTTCTACAGCTTTGTCATCAAGTCATACTCTGAAGTGTAAGTGGTTTCAACTCAGAGGGAAAGAAAATCAGTTCCAGTTCAATTCAGTTACAGTAATTTCAGAGTTTATAGCAAGAAGAGTGGGACAATGACATCCCTAGTTGACACAATCCCTTTGTTTATAAACTGTGCAATACAGTTTTCTTACAACAGGCACATGTTAGTCAAACGTTAGGCCACTATTCATAAAGTTCCCAAATCCTGAACAAATAAGTCAACTCAGATATATATTGTCAATATGGTAGTTTCTTCGGGGATAGGCTACTTGCCAAAACATACAATAATGCAGTTTTTGGCATTTTGTTTTAGTCCATGATTTTGGCATCATTGGAGATGCTCCTTCCTGCAGGATGACCAAGTCACTTGGGGAGTCAGAGAATTTGCAGGCTAGGAGCAGTCACTATCTCATTCAAAATGAAAAACTATACAAATGTATTAAGCCATGGTGTTAGATGTAATCAATTCTAGCAACTCAAAACAATTTACCTGCCAAATTAGTTATTTAGATGCATCTACCTACACTACTTTACAAACACATGGAAAAAGTACAGACATGTTACAGAAAATCAGCCAGCATTTTTTTTTGTTGTTGTGACTTGTTTAGCAGCATAAAACTGCATGCTCAGTCTGGATAAGAGACAATCTAAATGTACATTAAAAAAAAAAAAGAGTGACAGCAAATACACTGTATGCACATAATATGAACAATACTGCTGCAACATATTAAGCAAGTAATAGAAAGAATGTGAAAACAGCCAACACAGTAACCAAGAAAAGAAAACGAACATGGGGGTCCATTGATGACAGATTATTTTAATGAAAAAAAATGTTCAAGAAAGCAAACAAATTTAACGTGTCGGAAATTTAACTGGCAAGGATAAAGGTGTTGCATTTGATTTTTTAACCAAAGGTTTTAAAATGTCTAAATTTAGCACAGTTAAGGTATGGTGAAAGTGGCTTCTGTGGTTTGGAGGGTTAGAGTGGAAAAAAATCTGATCAGGGCAGTGGCGTTTTGTTTTAGGAGTTTTGCATGCTAGGCACGAGCAGCAATGGATGCTGGGAAAATTGGTAGACAATAGTTTTAGAGTACAGAATAAAAGGTCGACTCTTTCCTTTATGGGCAGCAACAATACGTTTAATCATTAGTGCACCACGCTTCAAAAGAAACTAAAGACAATATATAGAAATGCTTCTGAAATGTCAATATTCAGACAATTTTGAAAGCATCTTCAGAACTAGCGGTTATTAGCTATTCTCACTTCTACACGACCTTTCTCAGGGACAGGACAGGAATGTATCCCACGACTAAACCCCCCAACTCCTAAAAAAAGTCAAGTAATTAATGAAAGTAATGCAGAAAAAACAGCAATCCTAAAATACCAAGGAATATGGCCACTTACCCAGGTTAACTTATCTCAAGAACACACAAGGGTACGCTTTTACATCATACACCTCAGCTATCTGAAAATAGGATAATCACGCCAACTGTCTGACTTTGTAGAAGGAAGTGCCCCTGCATCAGGACGCACTGCCGTGGTCAAGCAATACATGCACACTATTTAATTCCCATACCAGAATTAACGGAAGTCACAATCTGCAAATAAATGCTACAAAAAATAATAAAATAGATAAAGTAAAACACCCTCAGAAGAACTAAAACAGAAAAAAGTAAACAGTAGATGCATTAAGGAAACCAAACCAAATTTTCTACAATGAACAAACTAGCATACATGCAAAAAAACAAAACAAACAAAAAAAAAACACAGCTTTACTCTGAAATTGGCCCTCAAGTAAAGCCACATTCTTATGCCAACACAGATAACACAGCAGATAATAGTAAATCACAACCGACAACTCTCACTTGAAAAAGGAGAAACAGTTTATATGAGTAACAGTTTCATTTACCTGTGTTTTAGATGAACCCAATATATAAACCAACAGAAAAACAAAGCTGCTTCCCCAATACTAAAGGGTGAAGTGAAGGAGAGAAACCACCTCTACTTTCTAAAACAGAACTCAGTTGAAGATGGTGAGGAGCTCCGTAAACGGCTGTCTTTTCTTAAGTGGCAGTAAATACAAACTGACAAAGTGACACACACAACTCAATGGTCTGAAAAAAATAAACAGAGGGATCCGGCAACTATTCTGGTGAATGCAGCAACTTGAACTGCTAATGCTGGACCCGCCGAAGAAATCATACATTGGAGATGGAGCTGTTATGAAAGTGTCAGCTTGGCTGTTGGAATCAGACTGGCTGCCGACACTTCCTTCTTGCAACGCACAGATAATCGGCTTACTGGAATTACAGCGTACATACTAAGCTGACAATACGAAAATTCAAATACTGACATCATGCAAATCCACACAAAACTAAGTTGAGGAAATAACTGAAAAAGTTCAGGTACTTTTTCAACTTAGTTTTTAACATGGGAGCTACAGCAGGAATGTAAAGTTAGATACGCCGGTAGAAGTCACTCGGGTTTAACTCCACACAATTATTGCCGTCCAACAGCGCGCTCGGATGTAAGCATGTAGGCGCTGTGTGACAGTACGCGGGGTTAATAAGTTCCATATGTTGTTGGTACCTTCAGCATGTAAAACTGGCAATTCAAAGCCCTAATAGCAAGAGTTGCAGAGGTGTATACTTTCTTACCCCACCTGTCTAAAGCTCTGGAAGCCCTGTCCGAAGGGGAGGGATTCTTAACTGCAGTTGATTTGACACCTTTAGGCCCCTGGGAGATGACTTCTGTGTCAGCAGTAGGATTTTTGAAAAGGAATTTGTGAGAGTCAGGAACTTTGTAGTACCCGTCTGGTTTCCTAGGTGCAGGGGGGTAAGGTATCAGGAGTTAAATTGGATTCCATAAAGACATCACTCACAACCTCCAGGACTGGGGGTATTGCTAAAGGCCTATGTTGTGGCAAATCTAGGAATTCTCCAAGTCTCTTTATGGACTGAGGAAAGTCTTGGCATTCCCAGTGGAAATGCTCTCAAAGTATGTAAGGTTTCACCAAAAGAAAAATCCTCTGGAGGATAAGTAGAGGGAATGGATTCCTCTGCATCTGAATCCTCATAAGCAGATAAAGGCAAGTCTTCATGATCAGATACTCAAGAGTCATCAGACTCCTGGGTCTGTTAAAGCTGCTGGGAACAGGTCTCTCTCTCTCAGCAGGGGAAGGATGACTTCCCCTAATCAGTATAATAAGGTCTTCTGCCATTTTAAGCACTTGATGCTGTGGCAAGGAAGCAGGTGCACGAGTTTGGATAGTCGTTTTTTTTTAGGCATAGCGTGTACTCTTGGCCTTAAAAACTCAGTAGCTTTTGATAAAACTGAAGATGCGAAAGAAGTCAGTTTGTGTCAAATATCGGTAGTGCGAAGAACTTTCTCAGAAGCCGGTGCCTGCTCAGCGGCTCCAGACCCATTCAAGATAGAGACATCCACAGCTTCCGTAGTCAAAGAAGAGTCTCGTGGCACACCAGACTCTGAACGGGTCTCGGTAGAGGCCTGCAAATCCATTGAAGCGGGCATCAGGGGCTGCAAAAGTGCCTCACTGAGTACCAGTGAAGTGGTGACTAGCTTAACGAAAGAGTCGTTGGCAGTTTTGGACCTGTGCAGTTTGTCACTGTCTTTAGCCTTACGTTTTTTCAGAAGATCGGTAGTCAGATGGCTTACCGAAGCCATTTTGGATTACGGAGATCGAGAAAAAGTATTTAGCGACAATAAGGGCAAGATGACAAATATTTCGGGATTTGAACAAGGCAGAAAACTGACAGCGAGGTACGTCATGGTCTGCACCTAGACAGGTGATGCAGTAAGAATGGAAATCTCAGTGTGGTATTTGCTTTCCACAGGCAAGAAAATTGTTAACTTTTTCTGACACTGGTTAGAGCAAGGAAAAAGGATCCCAAACTGGGTACTTAGCTTTAGAAGACTTCAGGATAATTCAATTCGGAAACGTAAACTCTGGTAGCAGCCGACCGGCACTCGTGCAAACTGCTTCTGCTTCAGGCTCCTCAGCAAGAAAGACTGATGTAATGGCGTCTGCTGCCTGTTTTTATACCCGACGACCTGACGTCAGACGTGGAGCAACAGCAACCGACGCAGAAATATTAAGTCTCTGGTATTTGGGCCTACTGAGGGCTACCTGCAGACAGATAACCCAAATGTGATGACTGCAACAGTGAAACACAAAGAACATCTGGCAACAGGGGAAGTCGTGGTCTGGGCCTGAACAAGTGATGCGGTATGAATGAAAGCCTCGGTGTGGTATTTGCTTTCCACAGGCGAGAACATTGTTAACTTTTTCAGACATCGGTTAGTGCAAGAAAAAAGGATCCCCAATGGGGTATTTGGCTTTAGACGTTTTCAGCTGTAATTCAAAATCTGGTAGCGACAGACCGGCACACTTACGAACTTCTTTTGCTACAGGCTCCAAGCCAAGAAAGATTGAATTAATGGCGTCGGCTGCCTTCCTTTACAGCACTGACTACCTGACGTCAGACAGCAAGCGACAGCAGCAAACAGAAAAAAGATGGACTCTGGTATTCGGGCCAGCCGAGGGCTACCACAGCAGGGGGAACCCACAGGTGATGACTACAACAGTGAAACACTAAGAACATCTGGGTTTAGCCTGTGACTCCATGCCAGATGTTGGACGTGTCTCTAGGTTCACAAACACCTTTGGAGATACTTCAGACAGTGGAGATGCGGGTGAAGGCGTAGACCGAGGTTTCCTGGCTTTGTGCTTCAATTGCTCAGCGTCAGACCCCCGGAGCTACCTTCCATGAGCTTAGCTAACAATTTAAGTCATTGGTTTTCAAGACAGATAGCGAGAGCCGAAAGAAAGGGTCTTGGGATAGAAGGACTGACAAATACTGGATTACATATGGTTGTGGTTAGGACCTAGACAAAAAAGAGACACTGGGTATGGCTGTCCTTATGGGGAATTAGTCTTCCACTCTGGTACTTGCCCTTTCTGAATGACATACCAAAACAGTATAAGAGAAAAATTATTCCCCAACGGAACACTTATCTAAAAGCCGAGTTACAATCACCGGAAATGATCAGACCAACAGTCGGTATGGCGTTCTGATTGGCAACAGAAAAGTTCTGAGGATGGTATGTGTGTACATCGCTTTTATGGCTCAAGTCTGACTGCAACCTACATATGACGTATCCTAAAGTAGTAAAGACTTTTGTAGGCTGATGTTGGGTCATCTCCTTGCTAAGGATACCCTTTCAAGTGAAGAATACTGCAGCAAGTGAATAGAAAGACATCTACAAAGTCTCAAGGTTGGAGTGCATCAAGACACCCTTTTATCCTTACAGGATTTCTACATGAACACTTTCATCAGGAGAGATAAAGTACAGTTGTGTCAATATGGTATATGCTAGTTGAACATTATACAATATTACATATGTAAACTGTACAACCAAAGTTTTCCTAAGCATGGACCTTTAAATCTACGTATCTGGTTTTAATTAACCAATTAATTAATTAACTTTTAACATATATATGTGGGCTGTTCTTTGTGGCAGTGTTATTCTGGTGAAGTTTCCGTACGTTTGGAGTGCTTAATGGAATCACTGCATTCACTAATAAACTTGGTGTTCGTGAATAAAGTTGGTGTTTGTACTTTTGGATTGAAGAGTCAAAATTGAAATTGTGATCTATCGTTACACTCATGGGACTGCCTTTATTGGAGTCTGTACAGACGGGGAATACAGTATTTTATTAGTTTTTTTCTTCTTTCTCCGTTTTGCCATCGTGTTTGTGGTTACTAGTTGTGTACACTTGCCATAAATGTAGATGTTAGAGTGGCTTCACTGTTGCAGTCATCACATTTGGGTTAGTTTTGCCAGAGTAGCCCGGCCTGAATACCAGAGACTTAGTATTTCTGTGTCGGTTGCTGTCACTTGATGACTGATGTCAGGTCGTCAGTGACAAAGGAAGGCATCCGATGCCATTACATCAGTTTTTCTTGCCCTAACCGGTAAGGAGCCACCAAAATAGGAGGCCAGGGTCTGGTGTCAGAACCCCACCTGTGGAAAATAAATAATATGTCCATGGTAAGGAAAGAACAAGGAAGAAAGGTAACAATAAGAAAAAAGGGGTAGGAAGGAGGGAGGGAAACCAGGACTGCAACAGTGAAGATACTCTTAACATCTACATTTATGGTAAGTGTACACAAGTGTACTATGTTCTTCATGTCCCACTGTTGCAGTCATCACATTTGGGTAGATCCCCAAAGCTGAGGAAATGGGTGGAGGCAGTCAAGGAAGCTAGGGGCTGGCTACCATGCCCTGCAAGACTACAGAGGTAAAACCTGCCCTGGATTTGGAAAAAAGAGGCAGGTGGTAATGCTTGGTAAAGGTGTGAACAGATGTCCAGGTGGCAGCCTCCAGGATGTCCCTGGTGGGGACTCCTCTGAGGAAAGCTGGAGATGTGGAGGCTGCTCTGGTGGAGTGTGTCCTAACCCCCCCTTGGGGGGGGGGGAGGCTTGCCATGCTGTTTGTAGTAGAAATGGATGCAGTGTGCTATTCATTTGGAAATGGTTTTCTTGGAGATATTTTTGCCCTCTGACCCTGAAGCAAAGCTAACCAGCAGTTGATGAGATTTTCTGAAGAGTTTAGTCCTGTCCACATAGTACCTGAGCTGTCTGTGCACATCTAGAGAATGCAAAATCCTTTCCCCCTTGTTTTGAGGGTTAGGAAACAAGGTGGGCAAATGGATGGATTTGGTTCAGAGCCACACTGGACACCACTTTGGGCATGAAGGATGGATTAGTTCTGAGGGATACCCTGTCTGCATGGAAGATGAAGGGTTCCCACTGCCATGAGTGGTTGCAACTCAGACACTCTTCTGGCTGAAGTGATGGCCAGGAGGAAGGCCGTCTTCCAGGAGAGAAATTTTAACTCTGCAGAAGAAGCTGGTTCGAAAGGAGGCAGGGTGAGCTTTTCCAAGACAAAGTTAAGGTCCCAAGCTGGCGTTGGTGCCCTTCTGGGGGGCCTCAAGTTGTTAGCTCCTCTGAGGAACTCTTTGATCAGTGGGTGTGAAAAAAAGAGGCTGCTCAGTGGGAAAATAAGCTGAAATAGCAGAGGCATGAATTTTTATAGAAGAGAACGAGTGACCACTGTTTAGTAGGTCAGCACTAACTTTCTAGCCCAACGGTTCCTGGAGTTCATAAATTCAAATGCCATGGAACAGCTAGTCACTGTTCCCACGAGAGGAGAAAATATACTAGATCTCATTATCACAAACATGGGGACAAAATGCTCCACACTGGAAGTATATCCCTCACTGATGAGATCTGATCATAAACTAATCTCACTGGAAATCCACATCCCGCCCCCACCCCAAACAAAAAAGACCACAGTGAAGAACTTCTCTAAAGCAAACTTCACACTACTCAAGACTGGTGTGGTATCCTTCAAGGCCCCTGAGCCAGTGGAAACCACAACCCAAGCTGCGGAAGCCCTTACAAATGCCTTCTATGAACACCTCCAGGACTGCATGGATCAGGCAATCCCAAATAAAACCAAGACTTTCCACAAAGGGCAAACGTCCAGTCTGGTGGACCCCAGCCATTAACAAACTTTACAATAAGAGGAGAAAGCTCTTACATGATAGAACAAAATCAATAAAAGGGAAGTCACCCCTGATCATTATTAGTAAAAAAATACGAGCACTCATAAAATCAACTAAGGCCAATTTTGAGAGAAAAATTGCCATGGATTCAAAGGACAATCATAAGGCCTTTTTCAGCTATGTTAGGAACCTGGGTGGAAACTCCCAGATATGCTCAGAATTAGTCCAAAATGATACAAAAATCACTGAATCCACAGACATTGCCAACATACTGGCAGACAGGTTCAGTGCAAACTTCACCCCCCTAAAGGAGAGATAACTATCCCAGCGGAGTGTAGCCTTCCCAGACATCTCAAATGCGCAGGTGAAAGCTGCTCTCTCTAAAGCTAAAAACACAGCATCAATGGGACCGGATGGTGTCCCCGGCTGTGTGCTACACGAGCTAAATGAGGAATTAAACCCGCACATAAGGCAGCTGTTTAATCTCAGCCTTACCACAGGATACGTGCCCAAGGAGTGGCGTACGGCAACTGTGGTCCCACTCCACAAAGGCGGTGCCTCTACGGACCCTGGTAATTACCGCCCCATAAGCTTAACAAGTCTAGCCTGCAAAGCTAAGGAGAGGATCATAATGGAGCTCATAAACAAAGATATAGGGGACTTGCAGACATTGGACCCGACCCAGTTTGGCTTCGTCAAGGGAAGATCACGCCTTTTGAACTTGGTCGACTTCTTCAAAACAGTCACCAAGGCCATTGATGAGGGAAAGGCAGTCCATACAGCCTACCTTGACCTTGCAAAGGCTTTCGACACAATACCCCACTCGGGTATTGTAGAAAACTTACCAGCTTAAATGTAAACCCATATGTCACAAGATGGGTTGCAAACTGGCTTAAGGACAGAACCCACAGGGTTAGAGTTGCTGGCGCTATGTCAGACTCCAAGCCGGTCACAAGTGGTGTCCCACAGGGCTCGGTCCTTGGCCCCTATTGTTCGGCATCTACTTCTCAGAAGTACAGGCCAACATGGGAGGACTTTGGCTGACAAAGTTTGCAGACGACTGCAAACTGGGCCATAGTGGAAAGTGCATCGGACACGGATATCCTTCAGAAGGGACTCACGGAAACAGATAGCTGGTGCCAGAGCCATGGCCTGAAGTTAAACGCCAAAAAATGTATAGTCATACCCTTCGGGAAAAACAAGGTAACCCCAAGCTACCATATAGGTGGCAATCCACTAAGCACAGAAGCGGTTATCAGGGACCTGGGGACCCAGGTTGACAGTGGCCTTTCTTTTGACACTCACGTTGCTAAAGTGGTTAGAAAGACCTTCTACACTGCCCACCTGATCATGAAGGGATTCACATCCAGATCTAGTGAGGTCATTGTTCCCCTGTACTCTTCACTTATCAGACCAATGATAGAGTACAATGCCCCATTCAGGATGTATCTCACCCGACATCTGCAGCAATTGGAGAGACCCCAAAAGTTCCTCACCAAAAGGATAAAGGGACTCCAAAATCTGTCATATGCTGCCAGATTGAAGATACTCCAGCTCTATTCAGTCGCATACCGTCTGCTCAGAGGTGACATGTGCCTGACATACAAGGCCATGTCCAACCCGGAATTAATGGACATGCTCCACCTCAAAAAATCCAAATCCACCAAAACCACTAGAGCAAGCGACTTAAACCTTAGCACGGATATAAATAGGACGTGCTGGAGGGATAGATTTATCACTCAGAGACTCCCTATGCTGTGGAATAAAATCCCGGTCCATGTGAGGCAGAGCACCTCGCTGGCTCTGTTCAAGAGAAATCTTGACCTGTGGATGGGAGATCGTAGGTTTACCCCGGGAATCATCTCTGTGTCACTGCTGGACAGAGGCACAACAAACTAATGGGCACAGTATTTTTTCATATAAGGGGTGGTGTAAGCCACAAAAATTTGGGCTAGGCTTATAAATGCCTTAGGGCAGATAGCCTAGTATAAACCTATGAACCTAAGTAATCCAGGATAAGAGGGATGGAGGGCTGTGCCATATTGCCACCCTTCTCCCGGATCCAGGTGCAGAACCTTTTCCATTTATTTGCATATGACGTTCTGGTGCTAGGGCGCCTGGCCCCTTGGATAACATCCAGAACCTGTTTACTGAGGATGGCAGATTGATCAGGAGTCAGGGTATAAGCCAAGATGCCAAACTGTCTGCAAATGGGGGTGCATGAATTTCCCTTCCCTCTGCGTTAGGAGGTTGGGAATCTGAGGAAGATTCCATGGGGGCAGTGGGGACAGGCTGCGCAGCAAGAGGTACCAGTGCTGTCTGGGCCAGTCTGGAGCTATAAGAATGGTCCTTGGCTTTCCTCCCTTATTTTGATCAATACCTTGTGAATCGGAGTTAGGGAATGAGAGGTGGAGGAGGAAAGGTACTGACCCAGGGGAAGGACTGGGCATCCACTTTCCATGCCATGCAGTGATGCTCCCTGGTGCAGAATTTGCTGAGCTGATGGTTGGTGTGGGAGGCAAACAGGTCCACCTCTGGGGTTCCCCATTTTTGAGTTAGTAGTAAGAAGGTGTTTCTGTTGAGCTGCCACTCGTGGGGGTCCAGAAGTTTTCTGCTTAATTGGTCTGCCAAGGAGTTGTGAGAGCCTGGCAGGTATTGTGCTAACAGGTGTAGTTGCATGAAGAGGCTGTAAACCAAAGCGCCATGGCCAGCCTGCACAGCGGGCAGGAGTTGAATCCCTCCCTGCTTGTTGATGTACCACATCACTGTGGTCTTGTCTATTTTGATCCAAAGAACCCCTGGAAAGAGAAGGGGTTTGAAAGCTATCAAGGCCTGCTGCACAGCCATCATCTAGGGTTGCTACCTTTTCAAATGGCCAAAGTGGGACATTTTTGGTACAAACATCAGATATTACAGGCAGACACATACCCACGGTCAGTACAAAGGATTTGCCTAAATAAAAGCTTATTCTTGTTGCATTTTAGTTGCTTATTCTGTTTCTTATAACATTTAGGTATTTTAGATACAGAATAACTGTTTTATGCAACTATTACATAAAATATAGGAAATAATTTTGTCCTAAAATTTCAGGACATTTGCCATTTTTACAATTTTTTTGTCAGGACACAACTGCCCAAAGAGGGACTGTCCCTCACAAAGTGGGCAGGTGGTAACCCTACCATCATCTCTTTTTGACTGATGTGCAGGGGGAGTTGCTGGGGGTTCCATTGGCCCTGTATGCACCTGCTGTCCAGGTGTGCACCCCAAGCGTAGTCTGATGCGTCTGTGGTGAGGGTCTGGGCGGCGGGGTGTAGGGAGAAGGGCAGTCCCTTGTTGTGGGAGCAGGCTGTTGACCCCCAAAGAAATTCCTTCCTCAGGCAAGGGATAATAGGTAAGAGAGTTTCTAGATCTTGAGAGTGCTGACACCAAAGGCTCTTTAGGTACCATTAAAGTTTCCTCATATGCAGTCTGGCATACGGAAAAAGGAGTATGCAAGATGCCATGAACCCCAGGGTTTGCAGGATTTTCCTTGCAGAAAGCTGGGGAATGGTGGCCAGTTGAGAGAAGTAAGCTGGTAGGAAACTTTGTTTCTCTGGGGTTAGGCATGCCATCTGAGATGCTGTGTCCAGACTTGTGCCAGGAAGATAATCCTTTTGGTGGGTACCGGTTTGGATTTCTTTTCGTTGATTTTGTACCCTAAGGGGGTTAGTAGGTCCTTTACAAGGGCCAGGTCTTTGAGCAGCTCTTCCTGGCTGTCTGCCTGAATAAGTCAGATGTCTAAGTAGGGGTAAATTTGAATATTTCTTTGTCTGCAAAAAGCAATGGTCGGAGCCAGGCATTTGTGAAAACTCTAGGAGCAGTAGATAAGCCTAAGGGAAGCACAGAGAACTGAAAGTGTTGAGATCCTGCCCTGAGGCAAAAACATTTTCTGCAGGACTCCTTGATGGGAATGTGGAGGTAGGCCTCTTAGGTCCAGGGTGGTTAGCCAAGCGTCCTTGGAAAGCATGGGTAGCAGCTGCTGGAGGGTGAGCATTTTGAATCTTGGGATCACCAAGAAGGTGTTTAGAACGGTTAGATCAAGGATGGGGTGCCAGGTGTCCTCTTTTCTGGGTACCAGAAAAAGTCTGGAGTAGAAGCCTTGGCCTAGCTGCTCTGCAGGAACATGTTCTACTGCTCCCAAGGAGAGCAGGATATGGATTTGCTTTTGAGCTTCTGTCCACTGATTTGGAAGTATGGGGTTGGAAGGGTGTGGAAGGACAGTTTGTACCCCTGAGACACGATGTTCAGAACTCACTCGTCCTTTGTAATGGTGGCCCACGTGCTTGAGTGAAATGAGAGTTTTCCTCCTAGGCCCTTCCTCCCTTAATTTCTGGATCACATGGAAAGCAGCGGGATTTGAAGGGAATACAAAAAGAAAAATATCCATCCATCTGAAGGAGAGGACATCCATTGCTCAGGTATTTTTGTATGGTACTCCTGTGCTGAATTTCTTGAGCAGTCTGTTGCTTGGAACACTCCACCTGTGAACTAAGAGAAGGAAAGCATCGCTGTATAACATCTACTTGTGTGGGTCTGTTTTAAACTACTTAATTGCTCCACCACTGAACTGAGATCAGATGGGAAGCAGACTGCCTCTGTGTCACAATGGGGCTGCAGTGCTACCTCTGAGCAGTCAAGGCCAGTCTGCACAAGGGATACAGGAGAATTCCATACTGCTTGTTGACATACCACAACACTGCAGAATTGGCCACGGTCACCTGTAAGACGCACTTCTTCCATGTTGGTCTGAAGTCCTAAAGCTCCTGCACCAAAGTCATCATCTCTTTTCATATCTGGGTTTTGTTGTGCCACATTCCACTGGCCTTGTGGTTCTGCATCTGTTGTCAGAGCCTGGATGTGAAACTCCAGGGTAAAGGGTACCTTCAGGTTCTGTCTCACTCTGGTTGCATAACATTCCAATTTGTGGTATATCCAGGGAATGATAGCCATCTCTTCTAGGGACTGCCAGTGTTGGCTACAAGTAGACTTTGGGTACCACTGGAATTTTCTCATCTTCCACTGCTCTGCTAGTATCCTTGGCATAGGAGAAGACATCTCATTGTGTGAGGAATTCTTTGACTGACAATGCCATGTTGCTGAAGTACTGTGTCAAGTGCTCTGTCCTTACCTACAGAAGGAACGGCTTTGGGCAGCTGGGAATACTGCCATAAATATCACTCTTTTGGAAGGGAAAAGCGTTAAGTTGGGAATGCTGAAAGAAAACCCAAAACGCTGAAAGCAGTCCATGATAAAGACATATTCATATGTTATGGCACTGCCTGAATGAGGCAGCCATTCAGCTATGGGTAAAATGTGAAGACCATTTGGAATAAAGTCATTACTGTTACGAAGGAATGCAGCACAGCTTCCTTTGGAAAAAACTAGCATCACTAGTGCTTTGGTAACATCCCTCTTAAACATGACACATTTGCCAGGGACTTTGGTATGTATGCTAACAGTCTCTCCTTTAGTCAAAGTCTCTGTGCTGATTAGAAATACACTGTATCTTGCTCAAGGTCTAAAGAATAGTTGGACAATGCAGGCAAGAGTCATCCAAATGACATCCTTAGCTTCTCGATGGTCTTTTACTGGAATTTACATTTTTGATAGAAGGCTCCTTGAAGCCTTTGCTGAAGCTGTGGCAGCACAATATCAGATACACACATTTTTTTTACCTGCAAACTCCTGAAGGAGCAGATACCTTCCTTGGACTGTTCTATGGTGAAAGGTATAATACAGACAGACGTACACATTGGTCTGAGCCACAGGAAAATACGTACAGGCTGTGGAAATCTGTGTGTGAAAGCTGCTTACTACACACAATGCAATTACTAACAAACTCCTGAACCAGAACAAGAATTAGCATTGGGCATTAGCTATTATTAGCAGCAAAAAGATAAGAAAAAATCCTTATTAGGTACATAGATCTGGCTCATGGAAGCAGACTGACAAAAAGTGCAGCTGTGTAAGAACTTACCATAACAGTAGATGTCCCACTGATCACTACTGCAGTATTCCAAACAAGTGGGTCATCACTGTTGACATCCATCCAGGATATCAAAGCTTGACCTTCTCTAAGACGTGCACCTGGAGTGACCTCTCAGATCCTCAGACCATCTCCAAGAGGCTTAAAAAAATCAGAGAATGTGACTGGTCAGCTAGGAGGGGCCAAGTATGAAGTGGTTAGAAGCTCCATCCATCCTTGTGCCTCGTCTACAGGGCAGAAAAAGGTGGGGGGATGGTAAACTCAGAGGGGAAGGAAGGTGGAAAAAAATACTGCAACAGTGATCAGTAGGACATCTACTGATACAGTAAGTTCTCACACAGCTGTACTATGTCCTTGCTGAAATCACTGTTGCAGTACTCCAAACAAGTTGCTGGCTCCCAGAGCTGAAAGGAACATAAGGAGGTTTGGCTAGATGATATAGGAACTGTCCACAAGGCCAGAGAGGAGTCCACTCCATTGTAGAAAGCCTCAGAAGATGACAGTGCCCTGGTAGAGTAAGCTCAAGGCAAAGAGGGCAAGGGTTTGTCATATCAAGAGTAACAAAATATGATGGACTTGGAAATCCAGACTGCAATGACTTGCTCAGACACTGGCTGGTCCAACTTCGAGTCCATGAATGAGACAAACAGTTGATTAGACGTACTGACAGATTTGATCTTGTCTAACTAAAACGTCAGCGGTCTGTGAACATCTGGTGCATGCAGGTGCCCACCTCATCCCCTGTTTCTCTGGGTTTGGGAAGAAAATAGATAGACTGATGGTCTGGTTGAGAGGCAGCTTATTCATTACTTTTGGCATGAAGGAAGTCCTTATGGTCATCCTGTCCTTGTGAAAAGTAAGAAAGGGAGGAATGGCAGATAGCTCAGACTCTCCTAGCTGAAGTGAGTGCAAGTTCAGAATAGTCTTCCAGGTGCAGAACTGGAGATTTGCTGAGGCTTCTGGTTCAAAGGGAGGAACAGTAAGCTTCTTCAGCATGAAGATGAGGTCACAAGGAAGGGTTACAGGCTTCCTGGGTGAAGATGCAGAATCCCTTTAAAGAATTGTTTGACCTCGGGTCTGGACATAACAGGGGGCAGATGGGCAGAGATGTCTAGCAGGTGGGCCTTAAAGCAGGAGCAGGCCAGACCTGCATCCATGAGCTCACACAGGTATTTCAGGATGGAACCTAACTCTGATTTGCTGGGGAGGCCTGGTTATTCTCATGGCAAAAAAAAGAAAATATCTTCCATTTGTCTTTTGAGTGGGGGGAGTTGGAGCGGGGAGTTTTCTTGCAGAACTTTAACTACATCTTCTGAAAAGTTATGCTTAAAAGGAATGAAAACCCTATCATTTACAAGCTTAGGTTCAGGGATGACAGGTTGGGATGCAGTAATGATCCTTTCTGCTGAGTGATGAGGTCCACCTTTTGTGGCAGTTTGCAATGTTTGACCTTGGCTAGATGAAATAGAAAACCCATATGGGACTATTAAGAGCTGTGCTTTTTTCTTTTTTGGATTTTTAACAGAACCCTTGGAACAATGGGTAGTGTGTGTGTGGGGGTGTGTGTGTGTGTGTGTGTGGTGGGGTCATAGAGAAACTTCCTTGTCCACTGAAAAGAAAAAGTGTAGTTCTCTAGGGAGAGAGGCGAAAGTTCCTAGCAATAAAAGGGGGAAGTTATTTGTTGCTCTCCAAGGCAAATAGATCTTAGGTGTCCCCGAACAGTGAAAGATGTCCAGAAAACTTGTCTGTTCATGATCCATTCATTAACGGTTCTCCAACGCCTTGCTTAAATGCTTCTACTAACACACATTGTCCTGGAATGAGAGGTATACGGTGAGTAGGGACATGCTTTTCTGGGTGGCAATGTCCGAGGCCATCTGTGCTAGTCCGCATAGTTTGCGTGACCTGGTGCCTCCTTGCTTGTTTACGCACCACATGACTGTTGTGTTAGTCTGTGAATAATCAAAGAGGACCTAGCTTCCAGACATGCAAAAAGACCCAAACAGCTTGGATCAAGGCCCTTGTCTTTCAACTTGATATACACCCTTTGGAATTTTGGTTGTCATCTTTCTGGGACACAGTGGGTGCCTGTCCAGGCCACATCCAAGGCATCTATGTGCATCTCCTTAACTGGGACTGGAGGGGAGAAGGGGAGTTCTGGGTTGAGTTTCACATGACCCATCCACCACGAGCTCCTCTCTCAGACAATACATAAGGGACATCACAATGCCTAGAGGATGTGCTTGTTGGGACTGTTTTCAGGTATCACTTAATTTTCCTCATATGTAGTCTGGCTTGAGAGAGCATGTGGATAGTACCGGACATGAATCTCAGCTCTCAGGATTTCCCTGGCAGAGCATCAGTCGATGAAGGAAAGGCTGTGAAAATCATCTGTAAGATGCTGCACTTTTCCTTAAGGGATTTAAGTCTACATCTTTTTTGTGTCCTCTCTGCAGTCCTGAAACATTTAAGTCCTGGGTGAACTGCAGGGAGGTTTTTTTTTGTAGTGGACAGGTAACCCCAACTGCAGAAAAAGGCTGAAGACCAACTGAAGATGATTATAGGAGGATCTGCGGCAAGGTAGCTTGGATGAGCAGATTGTCTAATTAGGAGAAAATCTGAATTTCCCAAGTTCAGCAGAATGCTATCACTGGTGCTAGACACATTGTGAAAACTCTTGGGGCTGCAGAAAGTCCAAAAGGCAAAGCAAAAATCTGAAAGTGAGATAAGCCAGTAAGAAACCTGAGGAATACTCTTCCAAAATGGGCTAACTGGTATATGAAGGTACTCATTCATTAGATCCAGAGATGCTAGGCATGCCTCAGTTATAAAAGGCAGGTGTGTGTGCAGAGAGGACATTAAGAAGGTGTTTAATAGAAAGAGATTCAGTATGGGTCTTCACTGCCCAGAACAAGGAAGAATATGGAGTAAAATCCTCTTCCTACGAATGTTATGGGCACTGGTTCTACACTGCCATGTGCCTGGAATTCTTAACAGTATGACTGGTAGAAGATGGACTTTGTTATGAGGAGCAGAGTATGCCATCCAGAGGGGTAAGTTCTTTCCAGGCCATGGCATGACCCTTTTTTATAATGGAAAGGGCCCTGTGGTATGTAGTTATCTTTTCCCAGCATGAGACTGGCTGAATAAGCCTTTTAGAGAGAGGCAGGGTAGGACCAAGGGGGCTGGGGGATGAGTTGCAGATAGAAATTTATGCTTGAAGAGAGGTCTCCCAGACAATAGGATCCCTCTGTGGTTTCTCTGGGAGCCTTCTTGTGTTTTTGAATGGGTCTGGAGTCTCCTCTAACAAAAGAAGTGGGCTTGGCTGGGTAATTCCTCTGGTATCTAGTCAGAAGTTAACAGAATCTGCCTGCAGTCTTTCATGGTCATACCTTGTTCTTGAGGGGTTTTAAACAAGTTTGCAGCTTGTGGACCACACAAAAGGTTCTTGTCTAAAGGAAAATTAATAAGTTTGGCTTTGAAGTCTTCTTTTTTTAATTTCTCCAAGTCTTTTGGGTTTCTAATACCATGACGGGAATGGACCCCATTCCCAAGTCAAAGTATGACTAAAGTTCATGAAATTTGTTTTGATCTTTGATGTCAGCCAGTAGTGCTCTTCGCAGCGCCCATAACATGCCCAGTAAGGACTCCTTCTACAGTTCGTATGGAGTTACAGGTACGTGTAACATATCTAAATACGATTGTAAATTCATTTTTATAAGACCCGTTGCCCTACTACTATTGGAACTGTCTGGGTATCTTTCTTCCATATTACTCGTTTCTGCCTGCAGATCCTGATATTTTAGGACTTTGTGTCTCACTGTACACAAGGACACTGTAGTCACTGGGTGTGGCAAATTCAACGATTAATGCTACTCGTCTTCTTTTCTTGGACGACTATACCCAGTTTTCTAGCATCTATCATTTGAACTGTTGGTAATGGATGATCCCATGTGATGTAGACTTCATTTTCCAGGATGCTTTATGGCTCATGTTTCCAGTGTTTTTCAGCCACTTCAATACCATAATGTTTGCACAATCCCCAGTGCAACAGTCTCGCCACATTATTATGCCTTTCAGTATACAGTCCTTCTGCCATTAGTATGTTGCAGCCAGCAATGAGGTGGGCAACTGTTTCCAATTCGGTTTTACAAAAAATACATTTGTCTGTTTCTCCCACATGTTCAATGGACTTTATAAACTAACGTGTACGCAGCCCGCTGTCTTGGGTCCTCAAGCTCAACCTTTCATCTCTTGGTTTGAATTCGCCTCTCCTTAACCATTCCTGTGTTCGTTCCTGATCAACATGAGGCGCTTCCAGAAGTTTTCTATACTTGCAACTATACTTACGCTTTTTCTACATTTCTTCCTTTCTCATCTGATCCTTCACCTTGTATTCTTTTCTTTTGTTTTTTAGCACATTCAGTTGCTGACTGACTTTTATCTAGACTTTTATCTACTTCTGGTTTGATTCCCACTCCTGCCAATGAGCTTCTGCTAGATTAAGCAGAGATGTCATCTTAGACTTATTCTTCTCATGTTTCAAAACGTTCACTACATTTGTGTCTTGTGAGGTCAGCAGATGTGTGGAGTCTCACGACTGCAGATCTATACATCTAATCAATTTCAAGGAGGCCCATTCCTCCTTTGTAACAGGGAATATATAACCTTTGTATGCAGTGATTTTTATAAATAATTTTAGTTAGCACGAAGCATCCTTGTTTTCCTATCTAATCTGTCCAATACATTTTGGGGCCAAAACGAACTGTTAAAAGATGCAGACCAAAACGATTCCTCAAATCTGCTGGCTCCGAGAAGAAGCTCACAAAGGCAGTATGTTTCACTTAAAAAGTTTAATCACACTCAAAAACAAAGATGTCTGAGGAAGACGTATTCATTGAAATAAGTCGAAAGCGCTTATCTTTATTGTTTTTGAGTGTGATTAAACTTTTTAAGTGAAACATATTGCCTTTGTGAGCGTCTGTGTCTCGGAGCCAGCAGAATTGAGGAAACATTTTTGGGGCCAGTCAATCACTCCAAACCTGTAAGTTAGGACAGAAACAGCAAATTGGTTTATAGCTTGAATTTTGTTCCTAGATGTCAGTGCTGTTTTCAGGATTAATTCAAGTCTTCTAAAGTATTCGTAAGCTTTATTCGCATTTGTGTTTTATTGTTGATCCTTCAATTCCCAAACATTTATACACTCCTCCTCTCTCAAGTTCTTTTATATCTATTTTTCTAGTATTGCAGTTTAACTGCTTTAAAGGTTGGTTTTGCACATTTAACAAGACCAAAAGACATTTTTATATTATCTGAAAAAATTTTAACAACTTGCAGTTGTGCTTTCAGTTCATCTGATGAGCTACACAGTTTTAAATCATCGACAAAGAGAAGGTGAGAAGTTTTTACACTTTGTTGTTTTCTAGTAGCCAAATTACAGCCATGGCCTTAGCTGTTAAGTAGACAGCTTCATGGGTTAAAGGCAAGGCAGAACAGCAGCGTTGACAAAGAGTCACCCTGGAATATTCCCCTCTGAATTTTTATCCCTGGGATAATAATTTGTCCTTTATCATGGGTTAATTGCAAAGTGGTCTGCCACTGTTTCATGGTGACTGTAATGTAGTCGATCAGTGTAGACTGTCATATATTTTTAAGGACTCTCTTATCCATGAATGTGGGATACTACCAAATTCTTGGATGAATGAGATGCCAGAGAAGGTGACTATGTATAACGCCGTTCTAGAATTTAGAAAGGCAGCCTAGAAGGTACAGGATTCAACTGATGGGGAATAAAGAATCCTAGTTAAAACTACTGGAGCCAGAGTAGTCAGATCTGACTGTTTCTTACTCTAATCCAAGGATGTAGAATCCAACAACCCCTTTTCTTCAGATCCAAGGGGGAAGAGGTTTGAGATGTCATCGAAACTGATTTAGTCCTCTTCTTCGAAGGCTCAGAAGAAGCTGAAGACGTAGGAGGAGATTTTTGACCCCTTGGACTTCAGTTTGGGGGACTGAGCCCATGTAATAGTTTCTACAAAGAAAGAAAGCAAAATACCTTTTAATATTAATTAATACATTACATTTGTGGCAGATGGAACAGTCTTCGAGAAGGTGCTGTAGACCTAAGCAATAAATACAGATTGTGAGCATCTGAAATATTCAACCTGTTCCACAATTCAAACACTTTTTGAAGCCAGATCAGCCCTTCTCAGCCATTCTTAGGAAGAAAAAGAGAGAGATAGTCAGCAATGGTAAGGAAGGTTACACTAATGAGTAAAGTAAAAGAGGGAGAAAAATATAGCAACGATGGTACTTACAAATACACTAAAAGTACAACAGTAAGGAAATGTTTGTTTGTGTCTTTCGGCATTTCCCGGTTAGGGGTCGCCACAGCGGAACTCCGGTCCGCTAATGCCTGGCAGTAGATTTTTACGTGCTGGCTTGCCGGGCCTAATGCACAACCTTCAACGAAGGGACACCCATTCACGCTTGTCAACACACAGAAGACGCGCTAACTGAGAATCGAACGGGCAACGCCTGTGAGGCGACAACGATACCGCAGCACTACCACCGCAGTACTACAACAGTAAGGGAATGACAAAAAAAAAAAAAAAAACGCATTATATAAGGTTAAATGGAAAAATCTATCCGAAAAGTTCTGTGATGAAGCTCAAGAGCTACAGTAACTACGTGTTTTGTGAAAAAAAAAACAAGCTCAGAGGTATGTTGGGGCTTGGTGCATTACGGGTAAGGGAGAAGCTCAAGAGCGTTTTGGTTATCACAAGCTTTAGTAGCAGCCGAATGCAAGAGTTGAGAGGATAGAATGAAAATTAACATCAGATAAAATAGTTGTGCAAAATCTCTCTTCCATGGTGCAGTATTCAAAACCTTTAGGTTATCCTCTGCTAGCTACCCGAACATCCGTCCAGTATACAAAAGCTTCTGGTCACTGCTAGGTATGTGGGAAGTCTGACGTTGGCTGAGTGCGTGGGCCATAAAACTGACATCTGCACGTACCTACCTCAAGAACTGAACGCCCCCGTCCCAGGATAGCTGTATAAAGTCCTGTCTCATCCAAGAAGGGATAGTTTTAATTGAAAAAGGGGGTTAAGAAGGAGGAAATGAATACTGCAACATGGAAGAGAAGGACATCTATGGTTATGTTAAGATTTTACACAACTATTCTATGTCCTTCTATTCTCATGTTGCAGTATTCAAAACCCTTGGGTCAGTGCCAAAGCTCTAAGGAAAGAAAAGGGGTATTAATGTTG